>NC_138769.1:218060589-218196306 GCF_965119305.1 Pelophylax lessonae
CGCACCTACCACTAGCGGCCCCACCAGGCCTAACAAATTCATACAATCAGGTCCCCCACACCAACTCCCCAAACCTTCTAAGAATCTTCCCACCCATTTGAACCCCAAACATAGATCAGCCCCACACACTCCCCGCCTCCCCCGCTTCATTCCCCAGCGCCCTAACAAGCCTACAGCCATAACACCCCAGTCATCCAATACACAGTCCAAAGACCCTCCGTCCTCCACAACCGGCCCATAGCCGATTATAAATCCAAGCCCCCCTACACCACCCTCTATAACCCCCAAGGACCCAAAAATAGTCGTTGGAGATTTTGGAACGGGTGATATACCTACACCCTCAAACCCCGATTCCATTGTTTTTTTAGAGGTGGGCCCCCTCCGAAAAAGACGTCTCAAACGAAAACACATAGAAGAGGGTGTAGAAGCGGACGCAGAACCCACAAAAATAAAAAACAAATTCCCGAAACTGTAAAGATCTTCAACCTGTCCTTGCATCAATTATCCTCTCAAGATCTCTCTCTTCTAAGCAGAGGTCTATCGTTTGCACCCACCATATCACCCAACTCATTTCAATTATTCAAAGACCTCCATAAGTTTGTCCGGAAACTTACATTGACCAGACATTTCAATATACAGTCCAACAAACACCAAAACACTGTCCCCATCCAACCCACACCCACCAGTACCCAGACACCCACGGCTATACCTACTACACATGAAGACTACTCTTTTACCAGCCCAGTCAGTACACTAGATTACTCCACCTATACAGAAGAACTACCTGATGACATAGATCCAGAACTACTACTCTATACCCAACACCCTCAAACCTCCCCACCCATACAACATACAGCCCTGCGTGCAAAGTCCACATTCAATCCCACCCGGTCCAAAGGGCCATACATCGAATCCTTTTACAGGGTGGTATTCGCTGATCTGCAAAAAATGTGCGAAAACAACAGCCAAACCCACCGTAAAAGACCACCACACAATCTCAGTCATGGAGAAAGACAATCACTTAAAAATCTCACACACAACACTGATATCATTATCAAACCTGCAGACAAAGGTGGCGGCATAATCATCCAAAATAAATCAGATTATGTTAACGAAGCCCTCCGTTTACTTTCAGACAAAAACACATATTCCATTCTACTCAAAGACCCACTACCTGAATTTCAAGCTGAACTGGAAATACTCATCACCACAGCCACCAAAGCCAAAATCATAGACCCCAAGGAAGCCAGTTTCCTGAAAAAAAGCTTCTACAAAACACCATACTTCTACCACCTTCCCAAAATACATAAACACCCCACCACACCCCCTGGCAGACTAATAGTCGCAGCTATGGACAGCATCACTAGCGGACTTTCACAATATACAGACACATTCCTCCAACCGTTAGCCCAATCCCTCCCATCTTACATTAGAGATTCAGCCCACCTCATGGAGCTCCTCCGACCCTACACCTGGGAGGAACAATATCTCTGGCTATCATTAGACGTTACGTCTCTATACACTTCTATTCCCCACGAGATTGGTCTTACCTCCATTCAACACTTTCTCTCCCTAGACAATCTCATCAATCCAGAACAGGCCGTATTCATCACAGACGCTATCAAATTCTGCTTAACCCACAATTATTTCTCATTCCAAAACACATACTATCTACAAACCACAGGCACTGCCATGGGCGCCAATTTTGCCCCCTCATATGCCAACCTCACAATGGGCTTCTGGGAAAATACTTCCATCTGGCATAACAATCCATACACTAAACATCTGATATTCTATGGCCGTTACATTGACGATCTGATCATCATTTGGGACGGCCCCCCCAGCATCATCCAGGACTTTGTTGATCATTGTAACGACAACCCGTTCAGCCTATCTTTCACCCATGCATGGCATCCGGACAAACTGGCATACTTAGACTTAGAACTAAGCCATGACGGTAACACCATTATATCCAGCAACTACACAAAACCCACCGCAGGGAATTCATACCTCCACTATGACAGCTGCCACCACCCATTGTGGGTCAACAACATACCCAAAAGTCAGTTTTGCCGTCTACGACAAAACTGCACTAAAGATACCGACTACCATACTCACAGCCAACATCTAAAAAAGAAATTTCAAGATAAAGGTTACCCAGAACACATAATCGATACAGCTTACACCACATACCTGCCTGGCAAACCCCCCAAAAAAGAGAACGCCCAATCAGACACCGCAGTCCGTTTCATCACCCAATTCCACGGAAAACATAAAAAAATGGAGAGCATACTCTCCCGACATTGGGGTATCCTGAAACAGGACCCACACCTCTCCACCCATATTATGGACAAACCCCGCATTACCTACCGCAAGGCTCCATCACTTAAAGCTAAAATAGCACCCAGCAAGCTAAAAACTCCCAAACCCAATCCCCTCTGCCTCATACCACTAAAAGGGATCTTTCAATGCAAAAAGGCCCTATGCAAAACGTGTGCCTTTATCCAACATGGCCAAAAATCATTTATACATAAAGGCATCACCTATACCTTCAAAGACTTCTATAACTGTTCCACTGACTATGTAATATACTGTCTATCTTGCCCATGCCCTCGGTTATATGTGGGCCGCACCACCTGCCCCCTCAGACAACGGTTTGGAAAACATAGACGCTATATAGAGACAGGGAGCAACCATCACAGTGTCCCACGACACTTTCTGGAATTCCACCACCAATCCACTGCCGGTCTAAAAATCTGGGTCCTCGAATCCATCCCAAACACCATACCTCCAGCAGAACGTTTCGCGTTACTTTGTGAACGCGAAACGTTCTGGATTTACACTTTGGACAGCCTCAGTCCCTCCGGACTCAACGAGGAACTTGATGTGAACACTATCCTTTAGCCCTCTTAATAATCCAAAATCTAATGCTTTCTGTTGTCCTCATTTCAGGTCACATATACCCTACATAATTCATGCCCATCAAGAACACCACCCGTAAGTATGCACCCAAAACCCTCCTACCCAAAACCCCCCCCCCCCATTTCCCTCCCCTTCCCCCCCCCCTACCTCCCAAATAAACAAAACCCCCCCCTTCCTCCTCTCCCCCCTCTTCCCTTTTTTCCCCCCCCTTCCCCTTTTCTTCCCCTTTCTCCCCTCTTTCCCCCCCCCCCTCCTCTGCCTTACCCCCCATCATCCCCCCCCCTCCCCCCTCCCCTCCCTCACCTCCTCCCCTTACCTCTAACAAAATAACCCCCCCACCCCCTTCCCCAATACCCCACCCAGCTCCACCTCTTCTTCCCCCCCCCCCCCCTGATCTCTTTCTACCCAAACAGGAAGATGATCCCCTGACCCACTTTTCATGGGGTCAGCCCCGTTAGACACTAGCCTTCCCTTAACTGCTATTTACCTCAAGCTGCTATAATCATAACCTTATTATTATTATTATTGTTTTCATAATCATTGTCTAGTTCCTGTATATTCAGATATGCCTCTCAGTGTTTCCTTTTTGTACAAGTATCAAATGTTTTTATCCTGTACCTTGAATATGCCCCCGGACCGCTTGGTCAGCTTTGCCAAAAAGACATTTCGGACATTACACATATTTGTGTGTTATCGTATATACGATTCTTTTCCCCTGTGCCTCCTATGAACATTGCCGCTTTAAGATTCTCTTCGGCCGTTGCCGCTTTTATTCTTTAATGACGCCCCCAGCCTCCTATATAATCTCCTGCACGTCCTCCCATCCGGACACTTGACAAAGGAGTGCGCATGCCCGCCAGCGGCATGTTGCGCATGCTCCGAAACATGTTGTGACGCCCGGATACGCCCACCAAAGCCCAGACACCCCGTGACGTCAGACGCAGCCGGAAGAAGCCTCCACAACGCTCCACATCTCCTATGCTGATCCGACCCGGAAGTCGCCTGAGAGACCCCGGACTTCTCCCGGATGATTGGACCGCATCAGGACCCAGAGCAGGCACCGAGCTAACTGACCAACACCAGGGAGGGCACCACAGTGACTGCACTGAAGTGAGTCCATTATCGAGTCACCTGTTCCTTTTTTTTAATAAACTTCCTTTTTTTAAAAACTGCACTCCATTGGCGCTTTTTTCCCCCTTTCCTTTATGATTAACATTGAGCTGCTTCGCTCACCCGGAGAGCAGCCCGGAGTGCAACCCATCCTCATCCACCCACTGAACAGTGGATCGTCCACACCCGGACTCCCCCTCCCCCCTCCCCCCTTACACCCAGGGTCAGCCCAACTATCTCAGCCTCCAGGCATCTGAGCCCTACTTTCCCCCCCCAAGGCTGCTCCAGCTGACAACTAGTCTAAGCACCAGTGTCCTGCCTGAACCCCGCCTGACCATTTGCCTCTACTAGCAGCCATAATAGAGAGCAGCACCCCCTGTGAGCGCTTTAAATAACATACTTTCTTTCTGCAGGAGCAAGCTAGGCAGATTATTAGGTTAATACAAAAAATTTTATACCTAGACACACCTCTAGGGGGCCATCCCTCAGCCATAATCCTGAACCAGATCTTACTGTTCCTCAGTTTTATACTGCCAAGCGTTAGGAGCAGGCTAGCTCTTCCTGGCCGGGACCTAGCGTCTTGGTTTTCTTTATGTTTATTTCTCAAATTATGTGTTTTTCTTTGGAAAATAGGTTTTTATTCCTCTCACTATCACTAGTTAGTCAGGGACCTTTCCCTGGATGACTACAAGTGACTGCAGAGCTGGGCATCGCACTGGGTAATATAGATCCTTATGGAGTCCCAGCCTGCCAACGAGCGTCGCAGGTTACTGGTGCGCCCAGAACTCGCAACGAAAGTGCCTCGTGGACTGGGGACGAGCCTGCGGAGCTGCGTCTTCGCCGAGGGTGTCTCAACTCCGGAACGCCCGCATGTTGCTAGCATCCCTCCTTGGCTGACGGCACCCCCACTCAGGGTGGGAGGTTTCCCGTATCAGAGCGGTGCCCACTTTCCTTGACTGGTGAGTACTGATACCCCCTTGACCCTGGACTTTTGAGGGGTTTGTGGGCCCACTCTTAGAGGATGGCAGGGCTGGTGGTCTCTGTGGGATCCCCCTTCTGGCTTGGGGTTATTTCCCTCCCTTCCTGCCTCTGCTGAGGGCGCTGTGTGGGGTACTTGTGGTACTCCATATATGGAGTATGGGGTGCTCCATAGCTGTGGGGGTCTCCTTGGGGTCCCCTGTGGTGGCCAGACTGCATGTATAAGCTAATTTTGGCGCCGTTTAGCGCGGCCGCCATTTTAGGTGTGGGCAGTTGACTGGGCTCTGTGTATGGGCAACAGCCATTTTATAATACGGTCCGAATGCCGATCAGGCGCCATCTTAGATAAGGGCACATGCCTATTAAGGGCAAGCAGCCACCTTGCCAGTGACTTTTTACATAGAGTTTCATTAGGCACCATTTTATTGTGGCTCGAGGGCTAGGCCTCTAGGGGTGTGAGGTCACTTCCTCTTTCTCTTCCATCTCCTCACAGGGCAGCGTGTGTGGTAAGTACTGACAGCCTGGGGGATTTTTACCTTTACCTAAGCCTTTTTTTCTGAAAAAAATATTTTTTTCTTGTGGCTATTGTATTATCTGAAGAGGCTCTTTCAGTTAATGCAGGCTGCGGGGTGTGGAGGGGGGGGTCAGCGGTAACCGGCGATTTAAAGGGCCAGCGTCTGTTTTACTTTGTATGGCAAAAATGGACTGCCAGGACAACAAATTCCCTGCAGACCTGGTGGGGGCTTTGGGTACCCCTGAAACCTCTTCCATGGCCTCGTTATCTGCTGCTCTTGTGACTTTAGCGTCCAAAGTGTATCTGCTGATGTCAAAACGCTCTTTCAAAAAATGGCCTATGCCCTCCCTGTGCTCAGACTCTGAATCTGAGGTTGCCACGGACGATGTCCCTCCTTATGGGGTCCTGGTCCCCTGCTTCTGAGGGGGAGGAGGAGGAGGAGGAATCTTCCTCCTCGGTAGCGCGGGAACACGCTACGGTGGATGCCCTTATTAGCGCCATTAAAGAAACTCTCAATCTTGATGATGAGCCATCTCAGTCAAGTAAGTGGGCTGCTTTCGGGTTTCCGAAGGGCCCAGAAGTCAGATCAGGTTTTTCTCTGCCCTGAGGAGTTTCACGAAATTTTGAATGACCAGTGGCGGCGCATTAAACATATGCTGGTGGTGCCTAAGCATTTTTCCCACCGCTATCCCTTTTTGGAGGCCTAAAGTGGACCACACTGTCTCTAGGCTGAATAAATCCACCTTGATGCCAGTGGAGGACTCCCCAGTGTTCAGGGATCCAGCTGATAGGCGCGTGGAGGCGCTTTCCCACTACATTTACCTGGTGGCAGGTTTCCCGCTTAAACCTGTATTTGCCTCAGTGATGGCCTCTCAGGCTCTCATGGCATGGTCCAAGGTGCTTCGGAGCACTCTGGTGGCGGAGTCGGCCTCTCCGACTGCCCTTGCCATGGTGGATCAGATTACCCAGACTGGGATGTACCTGTGTGACGCGGCCTTGGAGGAGGCTCCGTTTGTCGCCCGGTTGTCCGCGGTCAGGGTCGCGATCCACCGCATTACTTGGTTAAAAAGCTGGTCGGCTGACCACACTTCCAAAAAGACGGTATTCCCTATGTGGGGAGTCGTCTTTTTGAGGACACTCTGCATGAGTTGATTAAGGGGCTCACAGGGGGTAAGAGTATTCTGTTACCCTAGGTCACTAAGGGTAAGTCCTCCCGCTCTAGGCGGGGGCCTTCCTTCAAAGCTCAGCGTGGGTCCTTTCGTGTCTTCGGGGAGCAGGACAAGGGCAGATCCTTCCGGCCTTCCGGTGGCCACAAAAAGCCGTAGTCGGGTAAGTCTAAGGCCGGTCAGTCTGGATCGGCGGCCCAGTCCACCTCTTCCTGAAGGGGCGCCTTCACCCATCTTCGGGGTGGGGAGACGCCTGCATTGCTTTCAGGAACCCTGGTTGTCCAGCATTCAGGACAGTTGGGTTCACGAGCTGATTCGTTCATGGTACAAGATCGAGTTTCGATCTCGCTCCGCAGACAGGTTCTTCCCGTCCAACCTCCAGCTGACTCCCAATCATCTCAGAGATCTCATGGGGGCGGTGCAAGATCTGCGCGCCCAAGGAGTCATTGTGCCCCTGCCTTCACGGGACAGGTTTCGCAGTTTTTATTCCAACCTGTTCACGGTGCCCAGAAAAGAGGGCAAAGTGTGTCCGATTCTGGACCTAAAGTCTCTGAACCGTTTTGTGCGGTTACAGAAGTTCAGGATGGAATCCATCCAGTCGATGGTGGCGTCGTTGAGTCCCGGGGACTTCCTGGCCTCCATCAACTTGAAGGATGCCTATCTGCACATCCCTATCTACGAGGGTCATCAGAGGTATCTCCGCTTTGCGGTGGCTGGGGAGCACTACCAGTTTGTGGCGTTGCCCTTCGGTCTCGCTTCGGCTCCAAGGGTTTTCACCAAAGTTTTGGCTCCAGTACTAGCTTTACTGCCTTTAAAGGGGATTGCAGTCCTTAGTTACCTGGACGACCTCTTGTTAAGGTCGAGCTCGTGTGCAACTCTGACGAGCGATCTGGCCTCAACGGTTCAAACGCTCCAGAAGTTCGGGTGGACCATCAATTTTCAGAAGTCGGCATTGACTCCTTCAGCTCGTCTTCAGTACCCGAGAATGGTCCTGGACTCTGCTCAGGCAAGAGTCTTTCTTCTGAAGGACAAACTCCAGACCCTGCGGGACGAGATCAGGTCCCTCAGGGACAACGATCTCTCCTCTTTGCAGACCTGTATGCGGTCTCTGGGTCTGATGGTTTCGGCTTTCGAAGCCGTCCCGTTTGCTCAATTTCACACCAGGACTCTGCAAGCGAAGATCTTGGCCAGGTGGGACAGAATGCCTCAGTCTTTGGACAGGAGGATTTCTCTGAGTCACCAAATGCGGTCAGATCTCTTGTGGTGGCTCCGGTCGCCATCCTTGATGCCGCCCTTCCGGCCTCTGCTGTGGAGGGTGCTCACCGCAGATGCCAGCCTGTTGAGCTGGGGAGGAGATCTGGGCACGCTTTGTGCCCAGGGAACGTGGTCGGCAGTGGAGGCTTCCTTGCCGATAAACTTCTTGGAGCTCAGATCGATCAAGCTTTGTCGGTTCCGTTGGTCATCTCAGCTTCGGGGGTGTCCGGTCCGAGTACAGATGGACAATGCCACGGCTGTGGCTTATATCAATCAAGAGGGGGCACCAAGAGTGCCCGGGCGGCCAAGGAACTGGCCGAGATCCTGTCTTGGGCCGAATCGCACGTTTCGGCGATTTCGGCTGTTCACATTCCGGGTGTGAAAAACTGGCAGGCGGACTATCTGAGTCGCCAGACCTTGGACCAGGGAGAATGGTCCCTGCATCCAGAGGTGTTTCGCCTCCTTTGTGCCCAATGGGGGACTCTGGATGTGGATCTGTTCGCGTCCCGTCTCAACAAAAATGTGGAAAGGTTCATGGCCAGAACTCGCGATCCTCTGGCGGACGCCACATATGTGTTAGTGGTGCCTTGGCACTGGTATCGACTGCTGTATGCCTTCCCTCTGATTCAACTGTTGTCCAGGTTCCTCCGCAGGTTAGCGTCGGAAACGGATACCAGTCATTCTGGTGGCCCCGGACTGGCCATGTCGGTCCTGGTACGCGGACATCATTCAGATGGTCGTCGAGCCTCCCTGGTGGCTTCCGCTGCGATACGATCTTCTGTCTCAAGGGCCGATCTTCCATCCTGCTTTACAGTCTCTGGCTTTAACGGCGTGGCTGTTGAAAGCCAGGTGTTGAGGGATAGGGATCTTCCAAATGCGATCTTCCCTTCCTTATTGAAGGCTCATAAAGCTACCTCTAGGAAGATTTATCATCGCACCTGGAAAGCGTATATTGCCTGGTGCGAGTCGCATGGGTTCCATCCTCGCTCCTTCACGGCGGCAAAGGTTTTGGCCTTCCTGCAGGAAGGGATGGATCCGTTTTTGGCGCTGACCAAGATCAAGGGTCAGTTGTCGACCTTGGCCGTCTTTTTTCAACGTCCCTTGGCGTCAAATTCCTTGATTTGCACTTTCATTCAAGGGGTGTGGCATCTCGCTCCCCAGAGGAAGGCTCCCTTGCCTCCCTGGGACCTAAATTTGGTGTTGTCTGTGTTACAACGACCCCCCTTTGAGAACATCAGAGAGATTCCTCTGCCTGTGTTGTCCCAGAAAGTTGCTTTTCTGGTGGCTATCACGTCTGCTCAAAGAGTGCCTGAATTGGCGGCTTTGTCCTGCAGTTCTCCTAATCTGGTGCTTCATAGGGATAAAGTGGTTCTGCGACCCAATCAGTCTTTTCTCCTCAAGGTGGTTTCTTCGTTCCACCTCAAGGAGGATATCGCATTGCCTTCGCTTTGTGCGCAGCCCAAGCATCCCAAGGAACTTGCCTTGCATTCCTTGGATGTGGTCCGGACGGTCAGGGTTTACCTGTCTGCCACGGAATCTGTTCGGCAGTCTAAATCCCCGTTTATTCTTCCTGAGGGACCGCAGAAGGGATCAGCCGCATCCGCGACAACCATTTCTAAGTTGATCAGACAGACGATTGTTCAGGCCTATTCTATTAAGGGTCAGGTTTCTCCTTTTCCAGTAAAGGCCCATTCTACCAGAACCGTCAGCGCCTCTTGGGCTTTTCGCCATCAGGCTTCTGTGGCTCAGGTGTGCAAGGCGGCGACCTGGTCGTCTGTGCATACTTTCACAAAATTCTACAAAATTTATGTTTTGGCATTCTCAGATGCTTCCTTTGGCCGCAAAGTTTTGAGTGCGGCAGTTGTTTGAGGGGATATGATTTTTTCTGTCCTTTTCTTGGGGTGTTTTTGTTTTTGTTCTGGGTTTGTTCCCTTTTGTGGGCTCAGGTTGTTTCTAGCCTTGTTGTTTGCGTTACCTTTTGAGTTGGTTGCGTTTTCCCACCCCTCACACCTGCACTGCTTTGGGATATCCCAATAGTGAAGGCTAATATGGTTGGGTGGCGACTGTCAGAGGACGTAAGAGAAAATAGAATTTTTGTAAGAACTTACCGTAAAATTATTTTCTCTGAGTCCTCTGACAGTCGCCGCCCCCACCCCTCTGGTTTTTGGATCTGGGGGTTATTGTCTTCCGGTACTGCTTGCTACAAACTGAGGAACAGTGAGATCTGGTTCAGGATAATGGCTGAGGGATGGCCCGCTAGAGGTGTGTCTAGGCATAAAAGTTTTTGTATTAACCTAATAATCGACCTAGTTTGCTCCTGCAGAGGGCGCCATTACCCAATAGTGAAGGATAATATGGTTGGGCGGCAGGGGCGGACTGGGCTGGGGGGAAGGAGGGCAATCTCCCCCTAGGCCGCTCTGATTTGCTGTAAAAAGGCCGCTGTGTTGCCAGCTCAGACTTGCACACGAGCAGTTCCAGAGCTGGCCGAGTGCGGCTGTGTGTGAAGCGATGTGTTCTGTCACAGACACAGACAGGGCTGACAGTCTCTGTGTTATGGAACGAGTTACCAGCCCCTCCCTCCTCCACACGGATTGGCTGCTAGAGGCTGCTCTGCCCTCTCTTTGCCCGCCCACACTGTATGCTGTGACTGTCTCTGAAGAGAATGTGTGGGCGGGAAAGTTCAAGATGAGCAGACAGAGCCTGAAATGAATCCTGTGAATGTCCAGTGCCCGTGCAACTAAGTGAACTTCTCCTCCCCTCCCCCCCCCCCTGCTGTCTCTCCCTCCCCCTCTCTGCAGAGAGATTTTATTTCTAGCAGCCTGTGACAGTACCTTGCTTGCCATAGGCACAATGCACTGGGCTCACACTGGTATGGTGTGGTTTGGCTGCAATGCTGGACTGGTGTACTGGCAGCCTTCCTGCATGTTACCCCCAGTCCCATAGACCTCCTATTAGACTGCACATTTTTACTGCATGTTCTGAAAGTGCCCAAAAAATCCTGCAAGCTGCATCTTTGGTGCACTTTCTGAAAATGCAGCAAAAACGCACAAACTAAAAGAAGTCTAAGGGACTGCGGCTAAGGAAAACTGTGAGTACATCAGCACATCAGCCAAACCGCAGCACACCGTGTGAGCCCAAAGGCTTGTATGCACTTACAGCAGGAACTGCCACTTCACTGAAAAGTGATCCATGCTCAGGTCACTTTTCAAAAAGTCATTGTCAGACAGTGAGGAGGTGATATCATATTTCCTCCCTGCTTGTATTAACTTCCTAGATGCCAGTCCCTCCAGGTTATGCCAGTCCCTCCAGGTTATGCCAGTCCCTCCAGGTTATGTCAGTCCCTCCAGGTTAATGGCACTTCTAAAAGGGGGGCTCCATTTAGGTGTAGAAATTCACTTTGAACTTCACCTTATTTCTATTCCATTCACCTTATTGTTTGCACATCTATTACCTAAAGAGAGTTATGGAAATAAGGTGGAGTTCAAAGTGAATTTCTACACCTAAGTGGAGCCCCCCTTTTAGAAGATTTGAGGATATTATTAAACCCAGAGACTAATGGAATTAAGCCACCATAGACAGATTGAAATGTCTGCTGAACCGGCAGGATTAGATCTATCTATGTGTGGACTGGTTGTACAGAATTTATCAACTGACTTCAGTACAACCAGCGTGTCTTTTTTTGTCGATCACTGCTGGCTGTTAAAGCTTCCGGCAGTGTTTATTCTGATGGTTGGGAAATCTTCACACACCAACACACGACTCTTATGGAAGTTTGGTAAATCGAATGCCAGGCTTCCCTAGCATTACACCTTTGTGGCTGCCACCAAATCTGGACACAAGTCAGCACAGGCTCCTGAAAACACAGGAGGGTGGCCAGTAAGAGGAGAGCTGGGATATGATGTTACTTACTGTACGTCATATCCCTGCCACTCCTAAACCTGCTCCACTGCAGCACCAGGCCCACAATGCCCTTAATCTGGCCCTGGGGGCCGGTGCACCAGCATGTGCTTTTTTCACTTCCCGCAATTGACACAGGAGGAGCCTGCAGCCTGGAGAACCTGGTGGTTGTGCCCAGGGAGACAGCAGGACTTGCGTTTTTAGCCTGCTGCGCTCACTGTGACTCTCAGCTACACTGCTTGCTTGGCTTGCCCAGTGGTGTGGTGCTCACTCACCAGAGAAGGTCCAGACTCCACAAGTAGTGCTTAGTGTGGCAGCAGTGACAGCCAAGACTTTACTCTTAGGCCCCTTTCACACAGGCGGACCGACGAGATCCGCCTGTTCGTTTTTTTGGCGGATCTGAACGGTCCCCCCCATGCATTTCTATGGGGCATCAGATGGCAGCGGAGACATGTCCGCTGACACCCGATCCGATCCGTCAAATCTGGACGGATGGAAACCCTATTTTCCATCCGTCCAGCGGATCGGATTGGATGGGATCGGATGAGAACGGACAGACGGTCTGTTCCCATCCGATTTCTCCCATAGAGATGCATGGGGAACTGACAGCTGTGTCTCCTGAGAAAACGGAATCCGTCCGACGGATGGATAGTGTGAAAGGGGCCTAAATCTTCCTGCAGTCTCTTTGGTCTGTGTACTGAGTGTGGGGAAGGGACAGGCTCTCTGTCTCAATCTCTCTGGGGCCAATCAGTCTGTGAGACTGCTACACATAATTGCCCAAACATAGAGAGACTGCCCCACAGAGAGTGACCGCTTCACACTGGCCGCACAGAAAGAGACCGCTTCACACTGCCCACACAGAAAGAGACCGCTTCACACTGCCCTCACAGAAAGAGACCGCTTCACACTGTCCTCACAGAAAGAGACCGCTTCACACTGGCCACACAGAAAGAGACCGCTTCACACTGGCCACACAGAAAGAGACCGCTTCACACTGCCCGCACAGAAAGAGACCTCTTCACACTGGCCACACAGAAAGAGACTGCTTCACACTGCCCTCACAGAAAGAGACCGCTTCACACTGGCCACACAGAAAGAGACTGCTTCACACTGGCCACACAGAAAGAGACCGCTTCACACTGCCCGCACAGAAAGAGACCGCTTCACACTGGCCACACAGAAAGAGACCGCTTCACACTGCCCACACAGAAAGAGACCACTTCACACTGCCCGCACAGAGTGAGACCGCTTCACACTGCCCGCACAGAGTGAGACCACTTCACACTGCCCGCACAGAGTGAGAGAGAGACCGCTCAACATTGCCCACACAGAGAGAGAGACAGCTCCAGATTGCCTGCGCACAGCGAGACCGGTTCACACTGTGGAGCAGTCTCTCTCTCTCTCTTTGCAAGTAATCTGGAGCGGTCTCCCTCTCTCTCTGTGCAGACAGTGTGAACCGGTCTCTCTCTCTGTGCAAGCAATGTGGAGCAGTCTCTCTCTGTGTAAAGCAGTCTCTCTTTCAGTGCAGGTAGTGTGAAGGGGTCTCTCTCTCTCTCTCTCTCTCTCTCTCTGTGCAGGCAGTGTGGAGCGGTCTCTCTCTCTCTCTCTAAGGCAGTGTTTCTCAACTCCGGTCCTCAGGGCACACTAACAGGCCAGGTTTGCAAGAAAACTGAAATACATCACAGGTGATATAATTTGCTGCTCAGTGATTGCAGTATTCTAGTCTGCATCTCCCCAAGGTAATACTTAAAATGTGGCCTGTTAGTGGGTCCTGAGGACCGGAGTTGAGAAACACTGCTCTAAGGCAATGTGGAGCGGTCTCTCTCACTCTCTGTACGGCAATGTGGAGCAGTCTCCCCCCCTCTCTCTCTCTCTGTATGGGCAATGTGGAGCAGTCTCCCTCTCTCTCTCTGTGGGCAACGTGGTGCAGATGGATGGTGAGCTGATTCGGTGGTTCAATGGGCCACTTGACTGGACTTTCCCCCCAGGCCTAAGGCTGCCAGCCCTCCCCTGTTGGGCGGCGACTGTCAGAGAAAATAATTTTATGGTAAGTGCTTACAAAAATTCTATTTTTCCAGCACTGCCTTAACCATCTTGGGCAAGGTTCACCAGAGCTTCACAGGTTGCCACTGGAGTCCTCTTCCACTCCTGCATTACGAGTCAACATCACGGAGCTGGTGGATGTTGGAGACCTTGTGGTCCTCCGCCTACCATTTTAGGATGCCCCTCAGATACTCAATAGGGTTTCAGTCTGGAGACATGCTTGGCCAGTCCATCACCTTTAGGGTCCTTTCACATGGTCCGCCTCCGTAGGCAGATCCGTGCTGCTCAGCAGGGGATCATAAACACAGATCCCCGCTGAGCAGGAAGGTGACAGCTCCCTCTCTGCTCTGTGAGCGGAGATCGAGGTGTCAGAGCCCCGTGAATCTCTATGGGGGAATCGGATGAGAGCGGAATGCCTTTCCGCTCTCATCCGATCCGATCCGCTGGACGGATGGAGAATAGGGTTTCCATCCGTCCGGATTTCACGGACAGGATCGGATGCGGATGGCAGCGGGTGTCAGCGGACATGTCTCCGCTAACATCCTCTGCCCCATAGGGATGCATGGAGCATCTGATCAGATTCGCCTAAAAAAACTGACAGGCGGATCTGATGGGAGCGGTCGTGTGAAAGGAATTGACAGTTTGCACTGCGATATGCAAATTGATCTGGGGCTGTCATTAACTTTGTTTTGACAGTCCCAGCAGTTCGCATATGGCAGTGTGAACTGCCTGCTAGTCGGGTGTGATGTCCTGTGAATCCACTGCGGGTTCCCGCATCGCACCAATGTGAACCGAGCCTAACATGCTGAAGTTAGAAGCTGACTGACTGCCTTGTACATCTGCACCAGATTTTGAACTCTTTAGTTTTAGTAAATCAACCCCAATGTGACCAGTATATTAACCCTTTCATCTCCCTTATCCTGCACTGAACATTCACTCCTTCATCTCCATCCTGCCACTGCATGTGCCAGTGCATTAACCATTTCCATACAGGACTTTTACTCCCTTCTTGCTCAGACCAATTTTCAGCTTTGAGAACTCTCACACTTTGAATGACAATTACTGAGCCATGCTACACTGTACCCAAACAAAATTTTTGTAATTTTTTTCACACAAATAGACCTTTTTTTGGCAGTATTTAATCACCACTGAGTTTTTTTTCTTTTTTTTTTGCGATATTGGGAAAGAGCCAACATTTTTGAAAAAAAAAAAACATTTTTTTTTAGTTTTTATTATAAAATTTTGCAAGTAATTTTGGTTCTTAAATGTGGGCCAAAATGTATACTGCTACATATCCTTGGTAAAAAACAACCCAAATTAGTGTATATTATTTGGTTTGTGTGAAAGTTATAGAGTCTACAAGCTATAGTACCAGTCATTGAAAATTGATCACACCTGATCACCTCTGATGTATTGATGGCATATTTCACTTCTTGAGGCCCTGAAATGTTAGGACAGTACAAATACCCCCCAAATGACCCCTTTTTAGAAAGTAGACAGTCAAAGGTATTTAGTAAGAGGCATGGTGAGTTTTTTGAAGTTGTAATGAGTATGGGGATACCACATGTGTAAGACTTTTACACAGCCTGGCCACATACAGAGGCACAACATTCAAGTAGCACCTCCATGTGTTCTAGGTGCATAATTTACACAACTAATACCTGATTACCTATCATACTTTTGAAGGCCCTAGTGCACCAGAACAATAGAAATGCCAACAAAATGACCCCATTTTGGAAAGCAAACACCCCAACGTATATTCTACGAGGCATGGGCTAAAGACAGGAACTCAGGTACAGTACTCTGATGGACTGCAGATAGGTCTCAGGTACTCTGATGGACTGCAGATAGGTTCTTAGATGGGCTGGCGACAGATACTTGGGTACTGTGATGGGCTGCAGATAGGTACTCAGTTACACTGATCGGCTGGTGACAGGTACCCTGGTACTGTGATGGGCTGCAGATAGGTACTATGGTGCTCTGATGGGCTGAAGACAGGTACTCGGGTACTCTGATGGGCTGGAGACAGGTACTTGGGTACTCTGATGGGCTGAAGACAGGTACTCGGGTACTCTGATGGGCTGAAGACAGGTACTCGGGTACTCTGATGGGCTGAAGACAGGTACTCGGGTACTCTGATGGGCTGGAGACAGGTACTCGGGTACTCTGATGGGCTAAGGACAGGTACTCGGGTATTCTGTTGGGCTTCATATAGGTACTGGGGTACTCTGGGCTGCAGATAGGTACTCCGGTATTCTGATGGGCTAGAGAGAGGTACTCTGATGGGTTTGAGACGGGTACTCGGATAGGCTTCAGACAGGTACTCTTTATTTTGGGGAAGATCAGGGCACAGTACTGTATAGTGTGCACAGTAACACACTGTTTCCAGATTTCCTTCTTACACTGGATCTGTGTGTGAGGAAAAGATCCCGGTAACAGCAAGTTACCGTGCTTTTTTTACATTTGTGACTGGCTGTGTCCATTGTCCAAGGGACATGCCTTATCCCTGATCACTGTACTGCATGCCCCTGGGGGCACGAACAAGCGACGTGAATGAGGACAACACATGTGACCGGCTGTAAATGCACACAGCTGGTCATGTGACAAAGAGCCATTTTTATTGGCTCTTTACTCTGTTCAGAGATGGGCTGTGTCTGAGGGACATGTCTCATCCCTAATTGACATGCGCTGCGCCCCAGGGGAGGTCATGCATGAGCAGCGAGACCAGAAGAACGTCATAGGACGTCCGGGAGGGAACTGGTTAACTACTGTATCTCTTATTTCCTCTGTGTATGACCTCTACAATAATGTAAAAAGTGCACCATTCTCAAGCTCCACGTTTAACCCAAAGTACGTATTGGCATGTTCCTTCCTTTTCAAAAAATTGTGGCAGAAAATAAGATTGCCTTGGGATGTCCATTTTCAAAAAAAGGGTTATTATGGGGGGGTCTTCATACTATTGTGGCACTTTTTTTTTAACAAAAAGAACAAGGAACTGGTTTCTTTTAAATGCTGTCCGTTTTTATAGTAAAAATCGGAAATCCCAGTGATTAATAAATACCATCAAAAGAAGCTCTGTTTTTAAAAAAAATTACATTAAACTCATTTAGGTAGAGTGCTGCATAATGGAGTAATTGTCAGTCAAACGAATACAGCACTGAAAACTGACAAATTACCTGTTAATGAATGGGGTATTACAGGCTGGTATGCAAATGGTTAAGCTTTAAAATAGAAATAGGGGGTTTCCAGCAGGACTCCCTGCCTACTTCCCAGGCCCTTCTCATTTTGCTATGACTAATAAATAGGACACATGTTACTTCATGCATACGCTCGAAAAAGCTATTGATGGTACTTTTATTTGTTGTTTTATTTTTTCCTAGTTGTCTAGAAGGAGAACTAGTTCATGTAATAAACACAGACTTGTATTGCTGCAAAGGTGGCACTGGGAACACAAATCAGGACATGGGCTAAGTAACTTTTACTTAACTTTAGAAATTTGAAACAGCTCCAACCTGAGCAGATGGTGAATAACAAATACTTAATGAGTCAAGAACTGATGAGCTTTATAGTTCCTTAAAGGAAAAAGTGCCAACCTCAAGAACACACAGTTCTTGATCATTCTCCAATCTAGCTGCTACTTCTAAAGAGGGCACTATACATTTTACACTATATACAGTGTTGTAGGAAGTACTTCCCAACTCACTGGCAGGGACTGGAGATCTCCCATGTTAGGTTTGGTCTCTTGAAGCAGATGGACATTGATTCAAGGTGCTCCAAAGACTTCTTCACCCTCACCAACATCACTCAGTACTTCCTGCCAAAGGGCATGATTTTACTTATATTTGCCATTCTCTCTGCCCTTAACGCAAGGATGCAAGGCGTAAGCCCCACATATAATTTATCTCACAAGGTTAACCCAATCTTCATAGGGTGGGTGAAGCCTAACCTTGCCCTTGCGTGTTGTTTGGAATACACCTACCTGCAATATAAGACCAAAGTTCCAGATTTTCACTTCTGTTCTGAAACACACATATGGCAGACCCTTCAATATATATATATATATATATATATATATACTGTATATATAAAATTATTATTATTATACAGGCTTTATATGGCATAACAGTATACACAGCGTTTTAAAACATAAGGCCAGACAGAACAATTGCCAGGGCTTTTTCTTTAGCTGGAACTTGGTGGAACTCAGCTCCACCACCTTTGGCTCAGGCCCACTGCTTCCTTCTCACCACTATCACTTGTAAACACAAAAGTCCAGCTTCTGTGCTTACAAGTGACAGCTTGTCTCCCAATGGCTCCCACAGATCTGATCTCCTGAGTGGCTCCCACTGAGTGAAGGATGGGGACAAGGGAGATGCAGGTGCCTAGGGTGCAGTGCGGATGCTGACGCACCCACTGAATGATCGTCCTGCAAGTGAGAGAGACGGAGCCACTTACAGTGTGCAGGTAAGTACTAGAGCTAGCTGGGTGCTTCAGTTTAATACAGCAACAAAAGTAAGACATGTGGAAGATGATGGAGCTTTTAGGGGGGGGGGGGGGGGTGGGGGTGGGGTCAGCGGAGGGGAGTTGCATGCAAAGGTAAGAGCTGAAGAACTCTGCACTCTGTACTCTGCACTCTGTATGTTAACCCCCCTCCCCCTTACTCTTTGTATTAAATTCCCCTTTAAGACCCTCCCACTGTTAGTAGGAATGATTCTTTTGGATTTTAGGTGCTGAAAGCGGTACCATTATTTTGCATGTAATTCTTGAGACTGAGCAGCCCAAACCAACTATTTATAAATGATTTCTTTTTACTGTGTGTGTTCTTCTTTATAACATCTCGGGTATGATAAAGTTTGAAACACAAAATCCTAAATTATAATATAATAAATAACTATAAAATAATAATATAATAAAAACACTTTTTTTTTCCAAAAAATAACACTTTTTATTCAATAAATTATAGTAAATAACAATCAAAAACACTGACATTTTTTTTTTGTCAAACAAGGATGCAATATATTTTTTTTTTCCCAAAAAGGATGCAATATTACTGGTCATACTGCTTCAATAAACGTCCCGGGTGTGGAAAATTTTGAAACAGGGTACAGCGCAAAGTCCGACATCACAGTCTGGACAGTAGTACCGCGTTTCCTTTCTGATTTTCCTTCTGGTGTCGTCGCGCTTGGAACAGCAAACCACATACATCCTTGTGGGTGCAGTCTTCTTCTCCGTCGGCGGAATGTGGTCCATAAAATGACGACCGGTCAGTCGTTCGGGGTTCACAACACCAGCAGCACGGCGTCCGGATCTACTTACTGTTGGTGTCTGGTGCCTGAGAAATATGAGCTCAGCAATTTTCCACACAAAGTCCACATGGAGCACAGGCTTGTCACTCTTCTTTTTTAGGAGAATGAATGCGTTCCACAAACACTGCTCCAGGAGGTGCCTGAATATTTTTTTATAATATTTTTTCTGCTGTTTCCGCATTGCTGGATAGAAAGTCATGGACTGGTCAGCTCTGTCCACACCTCCCATGGTGTTATTATAATCCAGGACCAGTTGCAGTTTCAGAACATCTTTTCCCCCTTTTGTATGGACCATGACAGTAGCGTTGTTGTGGATGGTACTCATCAGGCAGACATCTTTTTGTCACGCCATCTCAGTGCCAACATTTTTCCTTTCTGCCAGGCAACTAATTCTCCGGGCTTCAGCTTTTGTTGGCAAAGCTGGGGGGTATGTCAAGCCGGTTTGCTCTGACGGTCCCATACGCATCTGTCTTATGTTGTAGGAGGAACTCAAACAGTTCTGGGGATGTATAGAAATTGTCTGTGGTGACACAGTACCCCTGATTCAGCAGAGGCTCAATCAGCGTCAGAACAGAAGCAGTTGCCATCCCATAGCTGCTGAACCTTGGGTTGAACTTGGTTCCTCTCCCGGTATATAGGACCGAATCCAAATATATCCAGAGCTGGATTCACACAGCATAAAAGATTTTATTCCAAAGCATGTTCGCTTGGTCGCAATATATTGTATCCAGCTCAGTCTCCCTTTATAGGCCATTAGACTTTCGTCTATGCAAATGTCTCTTTCTGGGACATAGGACTCCTGGAAATTTCTCAAAATTAGTTGGTAAATGTCCCAGATCTTTTTGAGCTTCAGAGCTGGATGAAAAGTCTCATCAAAATCGTCATTATTGGTAAAGTGCAAATACCTCATAATGAGGGAAAATTTGTACTGCGACATAACGGTGCCAAAAAAAGGAGTGGCCAATAATTTGTTTGTGGTCCAATACCACTTCTGCAGGGGTTTCCCGACCACTCCCTGCAGAATAATTAGGCCCAGAAATTTCCAGATATCCGCACTGGTAACGAGTTCCCACATCCTGCTCCTTGAAAACCGCCGATGCGCTGCGGCTTGTTGCTCCTGGTACCGATTGGTCTCCACAACAATTTTTTCGATAACCTCATTGGTCAAAAAAAGTTGCAGATACGCCAAGGGCTTGTCCTCCTCAACATCCACTTTGATACCAGGTGCTCCGGTAAACGGGGACCTTGGGGGCGCTACGTGCTATAAAAAGTAGGAGTGTAGGTGATTCCAAAGTCGATGGAAGAGCTGGCCAGAAAAAATAAGTGCAGAAAGGTCCTAGGATAGACCAGTGAAATGAATGTTATCCACAATACTAACAATAATGGTGAATAAATAATTACTATAAAGTGCTATAGTGCAAAGGGTCCTGATTAGGGAAAGTTAATCATAAGAACACGTAAACAAAAAAGTGAGCAAAAAATCTATAAAAAATTCTAGTGATGATAATCTGTATCTGAGCTCAAGTATTATATATATTTTTTTCTATCAGAGACCCTATAGAATAAAATGGTAGGTGTTGCAATTTTTTATGTCACACTGTATTTGCTCAGTGTTTTTTCAAAAGCAATTTTTTTGGAAAAAACATTTTTTTTCATGAATTAAAAAAAAAAAACACTAATGTTAGTCCAATATTTTTGTATAATGTGAAAGATGATGTTACACTGAGTAAATAGATACCTAACATGTCATGCTTTAAAATTGCATCTGCCCGTGGAATGGTGACAAACTACGGTGCTTAGATTTCTCCATAGGCAACACTTTAAGCGCCTGTACAGGTTACCATTTTAGAGTTGCAGAGGAGGTCTGATGCTAGAATTATTGCTCTCGCACTGACGTTCACGGCAATACCTCATCATTTACATATACATGTGGGAGTAATATATATGTTTGCATTTGTGCATAAGCATGGTGGGACACGGGCGCTTTTAATTTTTGGTTTTATATTATTATTATTTACTTTATACCTAAAAAAATGTTTTACACTTTTTTTTTTTTTTGAATAACTTTATTGCTATCACAAGGGATGAACAACATCCCTTGTGGCAGCATGGGCCATGACATGTCCTCTTTATGGAAAGATCTGTGGTCTACTAGAACCCAAATCTCTCCTCTAGACTCCCATGAAGCCAATCAAACACAGATCGGTTGGATCAGCTGCTTTCCTGGCTGCTGGTGGCCAGGTAAACAAAGGAAGAACCGGAAGTGAAAACATAACTCGTCTCTCTCGGTTTCCAGGGTTACAGGTTACAGAGGGGAACAACAGCAGTTCCTCTCTCTCTGTTCAGGGCATCGCTCCCCGGCACCATGATTGTATGGTAGAGCGGTGGCAGGAGGGGGGATTGTGACCCTCCTCTACCACCCGTAGAAGTGATCGAGTGGCTAACTAGCCACTTGGATCACTATTGCAGGTTAGGGAATTGTGGGTTGAAAACATACATACCGGAATGATGCCTGTAGGTGCAGGCATCATTCCGGTATAACCACTGGACGTCCTCCCGGTGGGAAGTTGTTAAGCAAACAAAAGAGAGCTTCCAGCAGCAAGACAAAAGCTGCAGCACAAAAAGACCACTTATCTTTAAGACAAATCAAACTATTTGATATGCAAAAATCAAGTAAGGACTTTACCCCAAAGTTGGCAGCGTCCATCTTTAGATGTTTTGTCAGATTGCAGCACACATTCAGCACACAGTCAGGTCTATTTTGAACTCCTACACTACCACACCTAGTACTAAGAGCTTGCTGTTTATGTGCTGTTTCCTGGAGGCTGCTTAACCCTGCAGGGTCCGGAGTCCCCGTAGTCAGGAGTGAAAGTTCTTTTCCCACCTGAATGTCACTCCGGACCTCCAAAATCCTGGGTCCCAAATAAGGCTCTACTAATACTGATAGGATGCGAGTAGGTACTTGACTACCCCGGAATTCCTCACCCATCACTGATGAGACCTGAGTACATACACATTTCCCTTAAACCCATAACCCAAATATTGGTGCCACATAACACCTTTTCAGGACCCACCCTTGGTGTCCTGTACACCATGCTGAACAAGCCTTCCTAACATTTATCTTCTCCCCAGTCACCTCCTCAGATAAATATTCGTCACTCAGTGGCTGACTCTTCTACTCAATTTCTGGAAGCTTCTTCCAGAGGCAGACAGGAGCAATCAACCAACAGAGAAACTCTGCTATGTTTGCCACCTATCCACCTATCAGCATCTTCCATCTCTATTGCTAAACATGTTAGAAATATGTGACAAAAAATTAAAAAACAAATTTTCTGTGCTAATTTTTCTTTCAGATACTAAAATAATTACTGTACAGGACATCATTATGACACCGAGACATATTGTACCTTATTAGTTATCAAGTAACTGAAACTGAATAAAATTCAACCAAAAGGACAAGCATATTTACACATGGTTTCTGCTTAGATACATTTTACTTTCCATAAAAAACAATCTGGAACAGCTGTTACGAAAAGTGACACTGTGTGGCTTTTTCCAAGGATTACATTTATGTTTTGTGAAGGACGTTCTTATTAAATGAGCTGACAGATGCTGCTGAACCGCACAAATTATCGCCGCTGTCTATAAAGTTGAGAGGCTATGACTGTTATAGTGTACACTTAAATAGAACTATTAGGCTTTTCTCATTGGTCTTAATGACAGGATGTCCAGAAACAGGTGGAATGAGCCAGGAGCTTAGTAGGTGATTCCTTTGTAGTAGAGAGAATCATGCTGATCTTCCACTTCAAGGTCACTAATAATTGTGGAAACTTCATTCAGCACTATGAGTAAACATTTTTTAGTCTCTATAATCAGAAAGTACCTCTAGCTTTTTTCCTATAAATAATCACATGGCTGTTTAAAAAGTAACATAAGCCATTATAGTTTTATTCCTACATAATAAAACTCACAAGGACCCAAATGAAATGTGAGACCTAAGATTCTACAACCTCTTACAGTCTATAATAAACACTATACACATGCATGCCACACATAATGTATCAAACATAAAGGATTCTAAAAAGCTAAATATATGATATTTCCAGAGCTTTTTTTTTTTTTTTTAGCAGAAATGTGGGGAATCGCAGTTCCGGCACCTCTAGCACTGAATGTATGCAATGGCAACAGGGACTGGGGTGTGCTGGAGGGTCTGTTGATGCTGGCTGCTGGGGGATCTAATATTGCTGGAGGGGATTTATCTATTGTTGCATGGCGGTCTATTGTTGCTAGGGAGGTCTATTGTTGCCGGTAGGGGATCTATTGTTGCTAGAGGGGCTTATGTTGCTGGGGGGGTCAATTGTTGCTGGAAGGGATCTACTGTTGAGGGAGGGGTCTATTGTTTCTGGCTGCCAGAGAATCTATTGATGCTGGCTGTTGGGAGATCTGTTGTTGCTGCCGGGGGTCTATTATTGCTGGGGTGATATTTTATTGCAGGGGTCCCATGTTGCTGGTGTGTCTATTGTTGCTTCGGTAATAATTTGTTGCAGGGGTCCATTATTCCTGGGGGAATCTATGATTGCTGGGGGAGGGGTATTGCTTCTGGCTGTGGGGGATCTATATCACTGCTTTTCTTGTTATCCTTAACAAATTCTATACAAATTACTTAGCACAGCAAAATGATACTTGGTTTTGTATTCTCTAAATGAGGTGGTGCTGGGAGGTGGGTAGGCGGAGGACCAAGGGACGGTGCTCAGAGGTGGGAAGGGGTGGAGATGAGGGGTGCCTCAGAAGTGGAAGTTCCAGCACCTATGGGACAGTAGACAGGATTCTTTACCTTTAAAGCTAAACTTATCTATGAAAGGATGACACTGTACAAAAAGCTGTTGGATAAAAAAGGCCGCGGCCGTTTATTATTTATAAAATAACATTTAAAACTCATCAAAGCTTTCAACTTATAAATAATAAACCCGACCACTACGATCCAGGTTTACAATAATAATAAATAATCAATAAACATATCCATCAAACTCATCAATAAATATAAACATATTGTCCCCCTTTGCAAACTGACAAAGGTGACCCAAAATAACAAACTGGCCGCGACAAAACAAAAAAAGGGGGGGGGGAGGGGAACCGCACGATCCGGGATGCTGAGGTGATCTGAGGGTCCAGCTACCTGAGAGCCCCCTTAAATAGGGCTGGGAACAGGCTCAGAAGGCGGGAAGCTGACTAGAAAAAACCGGTACCTCACACAATCTCCCCAGCTACTTGTTATCTCTAATTTGATAGGGGCTTATTCAGCCAACCATCAACTAGAAAACCTGTTATCTCCTAGTAACTATAATCTTCCTCTCTAAGCCCGCCAAAACTAATTCCTGTCATGTCTAATTTACCTGTCACTGTCCCATATAGAAAAGGGGGGCCATAGAGACCCCCTTTTCTTTCTATTCCCTGAGAAAAAAAGCCCTGAGTTCTTCTATACCTGTACTTTGTGTTTAGGCCCTCCTTTTTTCTTCTAGAATTTTTGGTAGCATACTAAAAGTATATGTACAGTATACCCAATCACTAAAATTTCAAGTAAGCTTTACCATAATAATATAATTTAAAAAAAAAGCCGTTTTCAGTATTTGTAAAGCTGCATTTTTTTTTTAAATGTTATTAAAATAATATCTGGTGATTTTACCATATTACCGCATGATGGTCCTTTTTTTAGGCACCTATTGTTATAAATGGACAATGTTCTGTCGTAGTCTTCCAACTGTACTCCTGCATTGTCACCTTGTCACCCAGGCTTCCAATGAAGAATACAAGTAGTCTTTTTACACACATTGTACAGGCATGGTCCTTTGTTGCCACCACTAAGAAACCCACCCTGAGAAATGACATGCAGTCATTGCAGAAGCACATATACAGTATCTCACAAAAGTGAGTACACCCCTCACATTTTTGTAAATATTTTATTATATCTTTTCATGTGACAACACTGAAGAAATGACACTTTGCTACGATGTAAAGTAGTGAGTGTACAGCATGTATAACAGTGTAAATTTGCTGTCCCCTCAAAATAACTCAACACACAGCCACTAATGTCTAAACCGCTGGCAACAAAAGTGAGTACACCCCTAAGTAAAAAAGTCCATTGGGCCCAATTAGCCAATTTGAGATGAATGGCAGCGTCAGCCTGGACTACAGCCAGGCCAAGCCCCCAATGCACTTTGCTCTGCCCCTTGGAGCTTAATCATAAAAATCATTCCCCATGATTAAGCTTCAAGGGCAGAGGGAAACACATTATAGATGTGGCCTGGCTGGAGTCCGGGCTGAGGATTCCATTCATCTCACTTCATGCACGTGGATCTGCTTCATGATGTGTGACTTATGGATCTTTTCCTTTGATGGATCTTTTCCTTTGTCATTGCTGCAGCTTGGAGCTAGGGTGAGCTCTTTGTCCCTACCTGCACTCACAGCGGCCTAGTTAGACTTTACTTCTCTACCTGAGCGGCACCTAAATTTTATTTTTTGGGTCAGTTTGATTTGCAGTACTTTACAAAGCAGACCAAATCTCATTCATTAGGGTTTACTGTACATCTATTTTAACCACTTGCCGACTGCCGCACGATTATTTACGGCGGCAGTCAGCCCCTCACAGGCAAAGTGACGTAGGGCTACGTTGCTCGCCTGTGAGGCTCTAGGGGGCGAGCGCGCGCCGCCGGAGGCGCGCTCCCGCCCCCGCTCGCTCCCTAACATGTCCGCGCGTGTGACCAGCGGACCCGATGTCCACCAGTGACTCGCGATCGTCCGGTACAGCGGGAGAAAGGCAGGCGGCTAATGTAAACAAAGCCGCCTGTCATTCTCCCCAGTGTAAGTGCAGAGATCATACGGTCCTGCTATGTAGGATCGTATATCTCTGTAGTTACACAAACAGCCACATCCCTTTACAGTTAGAAGCACGCCCCTAGGGACACACTTAACCCCTCCTTCTCCAATAAAGTTAACCCCTTCCCTGCCAGTGTCATTTTTACAGTTACAGTGCATATGTATAGCACTGATTACTGAAGTAATGTCACTGGTACCCCCTAAAGTATCAAAAATGTCAGTCAGGGGTCCAATCTGTCCGCCGCAATGTCGCAGTCCCGCAAAAAAAATTACAGATCGCCGCCATTACCCGTTAAAAAAAAAAACAATAAAAATGACAAAAATCTTTCCCTTAGTTAGTAAACGCAATAACTTTTGCGCAAACTAATCAAAATACGCTTTTTGTGATTTCTTTTAACCAAACATATGCAGAAAACAAATTGGCCTAAAATGTTAAAAAAATTTGATTTTTACATTTTTTTGGGGGGGAAATTCATATAAAAACATTTGAAAAATATTGCTATTTTTGCAAAATTGTGGCTATTTTTTTTGTTTATAGGGCATGATCAAAAAATCGCACAGGTGATCAAATACCTCCAAAAGAAAGCTCTGTTTGTGGGGAAAAAAAGGACGTCAATTTCATTTGGGTACAGCGTCGCACGACCGCGCAATTGTCCGTTAAATTCACGCATGGCCGTATCGCAAAATAGAGCCTGGTCAGGAAGGGGGTAAAATCTTCCAGGGCTTAAGTGGTTACAGTGAAAACATTTTTTTTTTTTTTTTAGGTAAACCCCTATTAGTTTATTTTTTGCTGTCCCTTCACTTCTTGTCTGATGCTACAGAATGTGAGAGAAAAATCTTTAGAAAGAGAGGGCGATTACCCTCACCATCAGAACAGGTGTCTCAAATCAAAGATTTACCCTCTTTTCTTGCTCTGGGGACAACTACAAAACCTTTATTTCCAATTAGAGATGGGCGAATCTGCTCAAGTTCGATTTGTTAAGGGTTTTTGGAGTCTTATTCAAAGTTCATTGAACCTGAACTTGGAGGTATATCCAATTGAAGTCTATAGGGAGCAAATCTTATTAACATCTGGAGATTTTTAGGGCTAATGAGAAGATAGGCACTGCCATAGGAAACACGAATCAATGCAGTAAAATAAATGGCAGAGAGAGGGTCTTTTCATGTGGCTTTGAGGACAGCATTAAAAATACATAAATCCTTTAAGCACTTCAATACCAGGCACTTTCACCCCCTTCCTGCCCATGCCAATTTTCAGCTTTCAGCGCTGTTACACTTTGAATGACAATTGCATGGTCATGCAACACTGTACCCAAACTACATTTTTGTCATTTTGTTCACACAACTAGGATTTTTTTTTTTTGGGTTTTAACCACTTGCCGACGGTTCACAGTAATATTACTGCAGCAGGTCGGCTCCCCTGGGTCCTGCGACGTAGACCTACGTCACTGGACTTCTAGTGATCTTGGCGGCGCGGGTTTAGACACAGCGGGAGTCGGGCCGGAGGAGGAGAGGCGGCAATCGCCACCTCTCTTCCCCGATCGTCTGGGAAAGTGTGAGAAGATCCGCCCGCTTGTGTATACAAAGCAGGTGGATCTTCTCTGTGACAGACAGGGAGAGATCACAGGATTCAGCATAGCTGAACCTGCAATCTCTGTCTGTGTCACAGAACCCCCCTCCCCCACGCACGTCAGTAATCATGAGGCATACATTTAACCCCTTGATCACCAACAGTGTTAACCCCTTCCCTGCCAGTGTCAATATTACAGTAACAGTGCATATATTTAGCACTTATTACTGTAGTAATGTCACTGGTCCCCCCAAAAGTGTCAAAAATGTCAGTTAGGGGTCCGATCTGTCTGCCGCAATGTAGAAGTCCCACAAAAAATCGCAGATGACCGCCATTACTAGTAAAAAAAAAAAAAACAATAAAAATTACAAATCCTTCCCGTAGCTAGTAAACGCGATAACTTTTGCGCAAACCAATCAAAATACACTTATTGTGATTTTTTTTTTTTACCAAAAATATGTAGCAGAAAACAAATTGGACTAAAATGTTAAAAAAAATAGATTTTTTAATTTTTTTGGGGGAATGTTATATATCAGAATGTGAAAAATATTGTTTTTTTTTTTTCAAAATTGTCGCTCTTTTTTTGTTTATAGCGCAAAAATGTAAAATCGCACAGGTGATCAAATACCACCAAAAAAAAGCTCTATTTGTGGGGGAAAAAAAATGATGTTTGGGTACAGCATCGCACCACCGCGCAATTGTCTGTTAAAGTAACGCAGTGCCGAATCGCATAATATAGCCTGGTCAGGAAGGGGATAAAATCTTCCGGTTTTAAAGTGGATAAAAATACGCTCATTGAGAATTTTTTTTTGTCAAAGACATGTAGCTAAATACATTTTGGCCTAAATATATGACAAAAATTGAATATATTGGATATTTTTTAACAGTCAAAGTAGAAAATGTCAATTTTTCACAAAATTTTCTCTATTTTTTTATTAATATCGCAAATAATAAAAAAATCACAGAGTTGATCAAATACCACCAAAAGAAAGCTCTGTTTATGGTAAAAAAGGACGTAAATTTGGTTTGGGTACAGCATTGTATGACCGCGCAATTGTCAGTTAAAGTTGCGCAGTGGCCAAGTTGGAAAAAGTGGCCTGGACTCCGGTCTTAAAGTGGTTAAAAAAACAAGATTATGGTGTTTTGAATACTTTAAAGTGAAAGGGTTTTGGGGTCTTTTGGACTCCGGATCCCTCCATAAAGAGTACCTGTCACTGCTTATTACTGTCACAAGGGATGTTTACATTTTTTGTGACAGCAATAAAAGTGATCAGAACATTTTTTTTTTTAAGGAACAGTCCAAAAGTAATTATAAAAAAAAAAAATAAGAGAAAAATTTAAAAATTTGAAAGCGCCCCCGTCCCCGCACCAAAGAAAACTCATACGTAAGTTGCGCCCGCAAATGTAAACATTGTTCAAATCACAGGATATTGTTTGGTAAAGCAGGCACAACCCACTATATGACAAATACATTTGCACTACTGTATTTGTCATATAGTGGGTTGTGCCTGCTTTACCAAATAATATCCTATGCTCTTTTTCTTTAAGTAGCTGCATTTATCATTTTAGCATACCATTATCTCCTCAAGCGCATTGGTCTCATTATATGGTGTTTACATACTGTGAGATTTTTATCTAGTGTTCAAATCACACATGGGAGGTATCACCGTGATCATTAGAGCAAGATCAATAATTCTAGCAAAATACCTCTTCTGTAACTCTAAACTGGTAACCGTTAAAAATGTTTATAGTGTTGCCTATGGGGATTTTTAAGTACCGTAGTTTGTTGCCATTCCACCAGTGTGCACATTTTTAAATAGTAACATGTTAGGTATCTATTTATTCAGCGTAACAACATCTTTCAAATTATATTAAAAAAGTGGGCTAACATCACTGTTTAGTTTTTTTTTTTTTTTTTTAATTCAGTGAAGTGTATTTTTAAAAAAAAAGTTTGAAAGACCGCTGCAAAAATACAGTGTGACATAAAATATTGCAATAACCACCATTTTATTCTCTAGTGTCTTTGCTAAAATATATATATATATATATATATATATATATATATATATATATATATATATATATATATATATATAATGTTTTGGGGTTTTAAGTATTTTTCTAGCAAAAAATACTGGTTTTACTTGTAAATAACAAGTGTCAGAAAAAGGCTTGGTCTTGAAGTGGTTAAAAAGCAAGACTAGATCTAAATTTACTGGAGACAAAAGACCACTGTCTGGGGCTTTACTGCAAGAATTAAGATACTCAAGTGGATAGAACATTGTAAATTGGCTAACAGATGGACAGCTTTAACCACCTCAATACAGTGCACTTTCACCCCCCTCTTTTCAAGACCGATTTTCAGCTTTCAGTGCTCTCGCACTTTGAATGAAAAATACTCAGTCATGCTACACTGTACCCAAATTAAATTTTTATTATTTTGTTCACACAAATAGAGCTTTCTTTTAGTGGTATTTTGTTTTTTTTGTTTTTTTATAGAAGCAAAAAAAGAGCGAAAATTTAAAAAAAGAAAAACAATATTTTCTACTTTCTGTTTCAAAAGAAATCCAATAAAATCAAATTTTGTCATAAATTTAGGCCAAAATGTATTCTGCTACATATCTTTTATTTAAAAAAATAAAAAAAATCCTGATAAATGTATGATAATAGGTTTGTTAAGTTATAGAATCTACAAGCTAGGCTATGTATCATTGAAAATTGATCAATCATGATGTACTGACTACCTATCTCATTTCTTGAGGCCCTAAAATATCAGCACACTACAAAAATCCCACAAATTACCTCTTTTTGTAAAGAGGACAGTACAAGTTATTTAGTAAGAAGCAAAGTGAGTTTTTTGTCAGCACTATACCCATATGAAATTTTCATCTTTTTTTTTCACACAAATAGAGCTTTCTTTTGGTGGTATTTAATCATCATTGTTTTATTTTTTGTGCTATAAATTAAAAAAGGCCAAAAAATTTGTAAAAAAAAATGCCTTTTTCCTCATTTTGGTTATACAATTTTGCAAATTTAGTAAGTTTTCTTCATAAATTTTGGCCAAAAGTTATATTGCTACATATCTTTGGTAAAAATAACCCAAATAAGTGTATATTATTTGGTCTTTGTGAAGGTTATAGTCTACAACGATTGTGCCAATTACTGGAAATTGTTCACACCTGATGTACTGCCGGCTTATTTCATTTTTTGAGACACTAACAAGCCAGGATAGTACATATACCCCCCAATGACCCCTTTTTTTGGAAAGTAGACATTTCAAGGTATTTAGTAAGAGGCATGGTGAGTTTTTGAAGTTGAAACTTTTTTTTTCCACAACTCTTTGCAAAATGAAGATTTTTTTATTTTATTTTTTCACAAAATTGTCATATTACCAAGTTATTTCTCACGCACTGTATAGACATACTTGCAAATACACCCCAAAATAAATTCTTCTACTCCTACTGAGTATGAAAATACCACATCTGTGAGACTTTTACACAGCCTGATCAAATACAGAGGCCCAACATCCAAGTAGCACCTCCAGGCGTTCAAGGAGCATAAATTACACATACTGTATAAGCTCCTCACAATCTATCACACTTTTGAAGGCCCTGGAGCACCAGGACAATGGTAATGCCCACAAAATGACCCTATTTTGGAAAGCACACACCCCAACACATAATGTAGGAGGCATTATGAGTCTTTTGAACGTGTCATTTTTTTCCCACAAGTCTTTGGAATATGTGGAAAGAAAATTAAAATGCTTTTTTTTTTTACACAAATGTGACCATTTATAAGATATTTCTAACACATAGCATGTACATAGCAAAAATACACCCCAGAATACATTCTTATACTCCTCCTGAGTATGGTGATACCACACGTGTGAGCTTTTTACACAGCGCAGTTACATACAGAGGCCCGACATTCAGGGAGCACCAATATGTGCTTTAGGGACATAAAATTACAAATCTAATTTCCTGACTATCCATTACACCTTTGTGAGGCACTGTAGGGCACTGATAAGCACTGTAGTGGCACTGATGTGGCATGGATGAGCACTGAGGTGGCATGGATGAGCACTGATGTGGCCTGGATGAGGCACAGATAAGCACTGATGTGGCACGGATGAGCACTGATGTGGCATGGATGTGGCTCGGATGAGCACTGATGTGGCATGGATGTGGCACAGATGAGCACTTATGTGGCATAGATGTGGCATGGATGAGCACTGATGTGGCATGGATGTGGCATGAATGAGCACTAATGGTAGGAATAAACACTGATGTGGCATAGATGTGTCCCAGATGAGCCCTGTTGTGGCACAGATGTGGCATGAATTAGCATTGATGTGGCACAGATGAGCACTGATGTGACACGGATGAGGCATGGATGAGCGCTGATGTGGCATGGGTGGGTACAGATGAGGCATGGATGTGGCACAGATGGGCATGAATGAGGCATTGATGGGCATAAATGAGGCACAGATGAGACTCAAGTTGGCATGAATGAGGCATGATTGAGGCACGTATGAGGCACAGATGGGCATGATTGGGGCTCAGATTGGCATGAATGAGGCATGATTGAGGCATGGATGGGCATGATTGAGGTTCAGATTGACATGAATGAGGCATTATTGAGGCATAATTGAGACACGGATGGGCACTGATGTGGCACAAATGAGCACTGATGAGCACTGATGTGGCATGGATGTGTCACAAATGAGCACTGATGTGGCATTGATGAGCACTGATGTGGCACGGACAAGCACTGATGTGGCATTGATGAGGCACGGATGAGCACTGTTGTGGCATTACTGAGCATGGATGATGCATAGGTGGGCATGGATGTGGCACAGATGGGCATGAATGAAGCACAGATGAGGCTCAGATTGGCATGAATGAGGCATGATTGAGGCACAGGTGAGGCAAGGATGGGCATGATTGAGGCTCAGATTGGCATGAATAAAGCATGATTGAGGCATGATTATGGCATGGATGGGCATGATTGAGGCTCAGATTGGCATGAATGAGGCATGATTGAGGCATGGTTGAGGCACGGATGGGCATGATTGAGGCTCAGATTTTCATTAATGAGGCATGATTGAGGCATGGATGGGCATGATTGAGGCACGGAAGAGGCTAGGGTGAGCAGTGCTGCTGTGCACGCTGTACTGATCACTATGTACAGCATGCGAGATGAGGAGAGAACTGAACTGGACATGTGTCCTTACATTCACCCAGTGAAGTTACTAGCCTCAGATGCTACACAGAGATTAAACAAATCCTTTTACATAAGTTGTACTAGTTTATCATCAGCTCTCAGTTCTCTACAGCCAGTTAGAGTACAGAATTTATACAGCTTGCAAAGCTTTCAGAAAGCAGGGGGCAGAGAGTTGAAGTGCAGAGCTCACTGAGATCTGGAATAGAACAGAGAACAGAGAAGAGACTGTCAATCACAGGTTGTGTGCTTGAGATCCCTCCCTTGTTAATATAGAGTGATATGCTTTGTTCATATTTCATGTGTACCACTTTAATCAAGACAGAGCCAGGAATCCTGTGGCTGTCTCTCAGTCTGAAGTCACCTCCTTTGTTCTTCTGAGCATCTCTGTTACTTCTACTCCAGCACAGACTGAAGGTCTACATGCATGGCTTTGTGCATCTGGAGGTCAAGGACACATACTGTAAGACCATTCAGTGACAGCTATATTTAAAACTGTACTGAAACCAGTACTGAAGCTAAAACTGTTAGTGGAGTAGTATGCATACTTGCTAAAAGTTTTTTTCTATAAGTACTAGCACTAAAGCAACCACGAAGAACTGTAAAAACTGTGCCCTCAACCAACATTGTTGCCATAGGCTATGACCTTTCCAGTCTACCCATAAATCTGGTCCTAACAACAACCTCCTTTTTTTTTTCAAATGACTCCCACAAGAAGATTTTAACATTTTCTGTATCTGTAGTAGTCTGTTTTTCTCTGTTGGCATGACTCCACAGCTCCTTGCAAATCCAATATTATATGACTATTCTGCAATTCATGTAATAAGCCTGTTGCAGTCATTCTAGTTTTACTCATCGTAAGTGGCACCAGCAAATCTTAGCAATAAAACAGACTGACCCCAAACAGCCAAGGAAATTTGCTTTGCTAATTAACTTAATGAAGAGTCTACATTATTGACCTTGAGCAGAGAATTATAATTAGGTTTTTCCTCTTTCCACTTAAGTAATCACTCCTCTGATACTGTTCCAATATAGAGAAAAAAACTTTTAATGACATTAATCTTATTACAAGGAAGAGAATTAATTTTAAGTTGAACGAATTTGACGCATGAAGCCAAGAATTTTTTCTGGGTTGGTAAAACACAATAAATGATCTGTAGATGCCGAAAGTGATTGTCATCAAATCAGGAGTTTATGGTATGGTGCAGTCAGCTAGGGACATTGGACATAATAGACTTAGGACGTGTTTTGCAGTGCAGCTATGACAATGATAATGGTAAAATCTAACTTTTTTTTTTATATAGTTCATATACTCTTTATTAAAACTTTTCTTTTTTTCCTTTTTACACAACACATACATAAAATTCATTAAACAAAACTCTTGTCTCCAGAATGGGATCATTTTGGGGCGTGATCCGCATCTGTGCTGCATTGACGCTTCTCTCTGAGCTCCACATTCAGACTGGGATTCAGCGACAGATACCAGCTAACCCAGACCTCGTTTCCTCACAAAACTGCATCTGCAGACCCCTCTCAACCCACCCCAGTGTGGCATTATGTCCCCAAAAAGGAAGAAGGAAAGGCACCCTAAAAAAATAACGGCCTGCCTAGTGCAATCAGCCACCGGGATAATCCAAGATGGCGCCGCGGCTGCAGCACATGCATCTCTCCCAGCCTCTCATCACCCCTGCTCAGCAGAAGGAGAGGACGGCTTCATGTAACTCACCAACCTTGAGGCAAGCTCCCCAACATCATCTCCAGGCACTCCGCTAGCAGGAAGCCCTGCCAAAGACAGAATGCAACTGGACAACACCTGTTCAGAGGTGAGCCCTCATATTATCACACCTGTTAACCCTTGTAATGCCCCTGATCGATCCTTTTGCCAACTACCCTACCAACAAACAGCCCATCCTTGATACAACCCTCAAAGAAAGGCTTTCCACCCTGAGGAACTCGCTACAGTCTGATATGCTGTCCATCATGCAAACCCTGCACTCTAACATATCAGTATCAAGCAGAATGTCACACGTCGAAAATAAACTAGGAGAAATTGCATCCACTGTAAATGACTTAGTCGATACACATGAAGAAAATCTGGAAGAGCATGCATGGTTCAAACGCAAACTAGCAGACCTAGAGGACAGGTCACACAACAATATCCTTAAGATCAGGGGAATAGCGGAATAAGTACGAGCCCATGACTTAGTAAATTACGCAAAAGGGCTTATTAAAACACCACTACCCAACCTAAAGAATTTTGAGCTGGTGATACACAGCATTCACCATCTACTGAAACCACCATCCATATCTGATGCCATTCCACGGGACGTAGTTTTGCGCATACATTATTATCATGTCAAGGAGCAAACTACACATAAAGCCAGAAGTATGCAAGCCCTACCAGAACCTTACACGCACCTGCAAATATACGCTGATTTGTCCCGATATACATCTAAAAAGGGAACCCAACACAATCACCAAAGCACTGAGAAATTACAACCTTCCATATCAATAGATAAACCCTGCTCGCCTCCTGATCACACACAAAGGCACGAAACATACAGTCAATACATTGAACAAGGGCCTGCAATGCCTCCGTTCATGGGGCATAATACCAGACTCCATGGACTCCCATCTGAGAACAGCAGATGCTTTACCTCATCACAGGAAATCCAACTTCCGCAGTGTCCTCGTTTTCCCCCAAGCATTAATGAGGATCTGGTAAACGTTACCTACACATCCCGGTCTGAACGGATACTCTGACTAGGCCGCTTTAACTTTTTATCCCTGGATTGGTCAAGTAAGTGCTCAGCACTTTTTCTTTCTAACCAGGCCATACTCTCAGCCACTTGGCACAGAGTTTGTTCCTGCTTTTCTTTTTTTTTTTCTTTTTGGCTCTAATTTGTGCATCTAGCAGTTCACCCGCTGCTACCCTTCATTCATACTACGCACGGCAACTGGGTCTCTATTGAACTACCACCCACCTGAGCTTCATCACACAAACAGTCGCTTAACTCCACAACATTCTACTTCATACCACCTCTGGAATTGTACCCGACCTAGGCTCCATCACTCCTTCCTCACACAAGATGAGTATCAAGTTTGTGACAATCAATGACAAAGGCCTTAACCACCCAGCGAAATGGTCTTCCTTATGGACACTGGCTAAAGAAACACATTACAACATTTTATGTGTGCAGGAAACACACTTCAAAGCTTTATCCACACCCACATGCTCTAACAACCAGTTCCCCCACATGTTCAAAGCAAGCATGGACACTAAGAAAAGAGAATTGCAGTTAAATCCTCTAACTCCACCAAGAAGTGTTGGACACCAATGGGTGATATATTATTCTGGTTTGCTCCCTCAACAATTCCTTGTTCACATTAGTCAATGTCTATGTCCCAAATGTACATCAAACTCCTTTTTTAAGGCCACGGAATATTACAAGCAATTCTCAACGATACTTGCTGATCCTATCTCTTCCTCTTTCCCAGATGATATGTTGAAAGCCCTAATAATTACTTTGCCAAAACCGGGTAAGGAAACCTCATCACCTCAAATTTTCCACCCTATATCGCTGTTGAATCATGACCTTAAAATTTATGCAAAAGTGATAGCCAATACGATTGTTGACATTTTACCATCTTTGATTCATCCAGATCAGGCTTCACAAAAGGGAGACAAACATCTGACGCCACTAGACGTGTAATCAATGTCCTTCACTATGCCAACCAACATAAAATGCCATCTCTGCTTCTAGCACTAGATGCAGAGAAGGCATTTGACAGAATCTATTGGTCCTACCTTAAATAGACCCTGCAAAAATTTGGATATCAATGCCCTATCCTTTCCGCCATAATGGCGCTATATTGCAAACCCTCTGCCCAAGTATATTGCTCAGCAATGCTCTCCAACTCCTTCCCTAGAAGTTGGGGGGGGGGGGGGATTTGTTTGTGTGGAAAAGACAGCAGGGACAGTCAATCGCCCAGGCTGAAGATAAAGGTGCTGAAGAGATAGAAGGCTGCAGCGTGCCTGCAGGCATGTCCGTGGAGTTGGCCCCATCTTGCCTTCTAAAATGAGCCAGCAGCTTCACCATGGATGGGGCCGTTTGCTGCCCAATTTTCACCATTATTCTGGTGCCAGGAAGTGCCCACAGCTGTTGGGGAGGACACCGTTTGTAGGGCAATACAGTGCAGGAAGCCTGTCAGGATTTATCGAAGGAGTCGGAGCTGCGGGATGAAGCAGCTGCTCGGTCCGACATCAAGCCACACTCCGTACAAATGAATTTTACCAAAGTCTCAGAATAATGAAACGAAATGTGTCTGAATTTCCGAAACTCTAATTAAAAATTTTACTCTAATTTTACATCGAATTTAATTTGAATTCGAACTGTAAACATATTGTTGAAATCAAAAACGGTGTGTTATTAATGTACCATTTCAAAAACATGCTGTTTTTGTTAAGCCAAAGGTGATTTAAAGAGTCATAATCATTTGATGAAGATATTTTTATGTTGCAAGTATAAAATTGATAAAAAGAAACCAGTAATATGTATATATTTGAAATCATTTGTACTTGACATTATTTTTTCTCAGCTGGCTAAAACTTCTGCACAGTATTGTACATAGTAAAATGTTGAAAGTAAGATACTACTTTTATTAATTAGAACACTTGGCATATTTCGAGTAAAAAAATTAAACATATTATTAAAGAGGAAGTAAACCCTCCTCTGACACTTTTACCTAAAGGTAAGCCTATGATAAGGCTTACCTATAGGTACTGTAAATATCTCCTAACCATGTACCGTTTAGGAGATATTTACCTTACATGCAGCCAGTGACGTCCCAGGCGCATGCGCTCTGATTGAACGGCCGCTGGTGCCGTTTCTTCAGAGCCCCGTGCCGTGACTGTCGGCTCCCGCGCGCGTGCGTGGGAGTGACGTCACTGCGGCTCCGGCCAATCAGATGGCCAGATGCCGCGATCCCGGAAGACAGGCGACTGGACATGTCACCTGTCATACAGGTGAGCGGGCGGCACGACGGGGGCTCATTCTAGGGTAAGTATTTCATAATGAGCTAGTATGCGATGCATACTAGCTCATTATGTCTTTCTCTTACAGGTTGCAAAAAAAAAAGGTAATATAGGTTTACAACCTCTTTAATACAAGCCAGATCAATGTGCATAAATAACAATCAGATGTTTGGTTACTCGGCTGCCACATTTGAATCTAAAAAAAATCGAACATTTTTCGATTCGACCAATTTGATTTCGAATTGCGAAAAAAACAGTAAATTCGAAAAATACATAGAACCAATTCCGAATACGAATTTCAAATATGAATCCAGAATACGAATTGAATACGAATTGAACAAATGAACTGAATTTAATTAAACTAAATAACTAGATTAACAAATCTAAACAAAACGAATCATTTTTTTTTCATATCATGCAAATGTCTATTAAAATATATTGGTTAGAAAGATGATAAAAAGTAAAAAACTACATGCAGATGTTCCTGGTCAAGAGACCTAAACTTGGAACTGCACTACTTTTTCCAGTGCAGTAAACCACAGCACATGGTAGTGAGTTACCATGCTCTATAATAAACTGCAACTAAACTGTGTTTGCTTTAGTGCATTGGGGTGCGATTCAATAAAAGTGGTGTGCATTGCCGTGCATTGTAGTAGTGCACAATAACGTGTGTTGTGGTAAAGTACACCAATCTTTTGAATTGGGGTGCCACAGTGTACCACAATATACCTAAAATCTAACCTACACTATATTGTACATTGCAGTGCACCACAGTGCGGTGAACTGCAACACAGATTGCAGAGGTTGGTTTGGTGCACTGGGGTGCAATTCTAGATGAATGGCACCTTAAGGCTTGGTTCACACCTATGCAGTTTGCTTTTAATCTGTTTCTGCAGTGTGCATTTTGTGTTTTTGCACATGTGGTTTTGCCCTGATTTTTTACCCTAGGTTCACACCTATGCATTTTTTTGTGCGTTTTTCAGCTTGCAGAAACACACTACAGTCCATTTAACATGGTTTCCTGTTTACATCTATGCATTTTGCAGCCGGTGTGTTTTTGGAAAGGATTAGGGACTCTTTTTGCGTGTAATAGACTTCAATAGACCCACACCAAAAATGAATTATTTTTTTTTAAATGGCGTGCCCGCCCAAAATCCATACCAGACCCTTATCCGAGCATGCAGCCAGGCAGATCAGGAAAGGGAGGGGACAAGCGAGCGCCCCCCCAGAACCATACCAGGTCACATGCCCTCAACATGGGAGGGTGCTTGGGGGAAGGGGGGCACTCCCCCCACCCCAAAGCACCTTGTACCTATGTTGATAGGGACAAGGGCCTCTTCCCGACAACCCTGGGCGGTGATTGTGTGGGTCTGCGGGTGGGGGGGGGGCTTATCGGAATCTGGAAGCCCCCTTAAATAAGGGGGCTCCCAGATCCCAGCCCCCCCCCCCCCATGTGAATGAGTATGGGGTGTAAAAAGTGAATAAAGACAAGAATAGATGTGAACCTAGGGTTATAGTTTTTTTTTTTTTTTGCCCAATTTGTTGTTGGGGAAATTTAAAAAATGCAAGTCGTGGTAAAATCGCAGCAAAAATGTACTACATGCTTTTCTGCAGGTTCTCTATTGAAGTCCATTGAACCAAAAAACCTCCACTTTGCGTTGAGTTTAAAAAAGTCCTGACTCTTTCCAAAAACGCAGCGGCTGAAAAAAGCATAAATGTGAACGTGACCCATAGGAAACCTTGTTAAATGAACTGTAGTGCGTTTCTGCAAAATGCACCAAAAAACACATAGATGTAAACCAGGCCTAAGGCACTATGGTACATGCAATGTGATGTGTTGTGGTAGCATACATGAAAATACTATTAATATTCCAATAAGCCCCCTCCACCCACAAATCCCCGCATCCACCAGGCCAGGGTTATGGGAAGAGGCCCATGCTCTCATCAACAGGGGGACAAGGTGCTTTGCCAGGGAGGTCGCCCCTTTCAAGGTGCACTCCACATATTGAGACCACTTAGCCTGGTATTGTTCTAGAGGGAACGAGGCATTGGACGGGTCTTCTATGGAATTTGGGGAGGACACTGCACTGTTTTTTTTTTTGGGGGGGTTTGCATGGCATCCCCATTGACAACCATACTAGACCCTCATCAAGGATAAGGGTCTGGTATGTATTTTTAGGGCGAACCCCATGAAATGTTTTTGTGGAGTTTCCCATTATTATTTATACTAGACCCCATCTAGGAAAAGGTTCTGGAAAAGATAATCGATATCCCCAGCCATTTGTTTGCAGACAGAATGAAGCAGGTTGGGCCTGTCATTTACTATGTTGTTTAACTACTTCAATACTGGACACTTTTACTCAAACTTACAATTGCGCGGTCATACAACACTTTACCTAAATTAAGTTTTTATAGTTTTTTTTTTTTCTCACACAAATACAGCTTTCTTTTAGTGGTATTCAATCACCAATGGGATTTTTAAGTTTTTGCTAAATAAACAAAAAAAGGAAAAAAATTAAAAAAGCATTTTCTTCAATTCTTTTATAAGTTTTGCAAATAAATAATCTTTATTCATAAAATTAGGCCAAAATGTATTCTGCTACATCTCGTTGGTGAAAATACCCAAATCAGTGTATATTTTTTAGTCTGTAGCAAAGGTATAGAATTCACAAACTATGGTATATGTGTTTATATATATATATATATATATAGTATTTGAAAATTGGTCAATCCTGTTGTAGTGACAGCCTATCTCATGTCTTGAGACTCAAAAGTGGCAGGACAGTACAAATATCCCCCAAATTACCCCTTTTGGAAAGTAGACAGTCCAAGATTTTTAGTAACAGGCACAGCACACTTTTTGAAGTTGTAATTATTTTGTCACGATTTTTTGGAAAACTTTAAACAATTATTTTTTTTTCATATTTTAATTTTTTACATACTGTCATCAGTGCAGTACAGCATCATCATATGACTGGTGTAGCAGTGACCAGGGATGCTGAGTGGTGACAGTATGTAAAAAAAAAAATTAATAATAATGTTTGTTTTTTCTTTCTTTCTCTTTTTTTTTTTTATATTTAATTATGGTCTTTAATGTTGTATTTGGAATGCACACTGGCAATTCAATTCTAATAATTTTCATGGCAGCTTATGTTAATATTCATAGTCATATTACTAAGTATATTTAGGGCACCTTTGGATTTTATTGTATATTTTCATGTTGCTAATTTCGTTTTTTTTTCTCTTCTGTAAATTTCTACACATTTCTATGATGAAAACATGAATAAAAGCATATTTAAAAAAATAATGTTTTACAATTTTTGTAAATATTTTTTTATTTTCTTTTTTTTCCTTTTTTTACCCATTTTTAACATACTGTGACCAGAGCAATGCAGTGTTACCATAGTAACACTATACTACTCTGGAGAAGTAATCAGGGTTTCTTTTTTTGTTTTTACACAATGCTTGCTTAAAGCAGTGAATTTTTACTGATCGAAAGTGTGCATTCAGTGTATATTGTTGTGATTAGCTGTGATTGGCCACAGCTAATCACATGATATAGATTGGCATGTCTGTACCATGTGATCACTGTGACCATTCACAGCTAGCAACACAATTGTACACAATGAATGGCGTGAAAGGAAGCCATCCATTGTTGTCATGTTTCTGTTGTGATTGGTCACAGACAGAGATGTATAGTAACTAAGTAGAACTACTTCACTACTGTACTTAAGTACCGAAAGGCGGTATCTGTACTTTCCTGGAGTAGAATTTTTTTCTCCTACTTCCACTTTTACTTCACTACATTTTTTCGATGATTTCAATACTTCTACTCCAATATTTTTTTTTTGTGCTGCATAGTTACTCGTTACAATTATAAAAATTACCACTGCCAGAACAGTAGATGGCAGGTTTCATGAAGTTCAAAAAAATGTGTATAATGTCATGTGTAAATCAGCGCATATACGAAAATAAATGCTACTGTATGTATAAATAAAATGGTCTACATATCTGCTGTTAAGGGGAAAGAGAACCTCCCCCAACCAAGGAGAGTCACAAGTGTACATAGACCTTTTTTCTGGTAAGAGGCTGATTTTGCTTTTTTCATTGGAAGTTGAGAGCACAGGTTTTGCAGTTTTGTTTCACTGGAAGAGTCTATTTGGATATTATTTTGCAATTACCTTCATCCGCCGGGTAAGGGGGAAATCCACAAGGTGGTGGGAGTCTGCACCTATTATTTGGAATAGCACCTGTTTGATTCCTGCACCTTTAAAAATATATTCATCTTGTTTTGTCACATATATATGGCATTATGGCATTATGTATATGGACGTTTTATTGACTTTGATTTCATACACTCTTCCTTTTTTTTCATTATTGGAATATATTGTTGTATATCACATTGGTTTATATATGATTTTGTGCACCAATAAGCTGTGGGGAAATAAAAACATGCAGGGAAGATAAGGAGGGATGCTTTAAAGGGGAAAGGGAGGGACATACTTTATCTGTTTTTGTTTACAAAAAGTTACAGCCAAAGGAATTGTGATTGTCCTTTAGGTTAATCAAAATAATAAAAAACAATATGATGTTCAAACTTTTGACTTCTTTCTTTAATAACTACATAACACAGTACTTGTACTTTTACTTTCAGTACTTGAGTAGCAATTTTTTTTTTAAAAAAACTACTGGTACTTTTACTTTCAGTACTTGAGTAGCAAAATTTTTAAAAAAACTACTTGCAATATTTAAGTACAAAAAATGTTGAATACTTTAGTACTTCTACTCAAGTCACTTTTTGATAGAGCACTAATCAATCATCAACACAGCCGGTGACAGATCGCACCAGAGCACAGCCTGGAGGAGCCACACGTGGCCTATTTTGGATAGACGTCCTCCAAGAACAATAGGATTCCCGTCCTGCTGTCATTTAACAAGGGCCTGGACGAGAAGCAATTAAAGAAGTTTTGAGTTTTAATGCTGCTCTCTAACCACTTCCCGACCGCTCACAGTAATACTACTACGGCAGGTTGGCTCGCCTGGACTCCTAGTGATCTCTGCGGTGTGCGCATGCCGCCGGAGGCTCGATTGCCGTCTCTCTTTCCCGATCATCAGGGAAAATGTGAGAAGATCTGCCCGCTTGTGTAAACAAAGCAGGCGGATCTCATCTGTGACAGACAGGAACAGATCACAGGATTCAGCATAGCGGAACCTGCGATCTCTGTCTATGTCACAGAACCCCCTCCCCCCACACACATCAGTAAGCATGAGGCATACGTTTAACCCCTTGATAACCAACAGTGTTAACCCCTTCCCTGCCAGTGTCATTATTACAGTAACAGTGCATATTTTTAGCACTGATTACTGTAGTAATGTCACTGATACCCCCAAAAGTGTCAAAAATGTCAGTTAGGGGTCCGATCTGTCCGCCGCAATGTCGCAGTCCCGCAATAAATTGCAGATCGCCGCCATTACTAGTAAAAATAAAAATAAAAATTATATAAATCTTTCCTGTAGTTAGTAAACACGATAACTTTTGCGCAAACCAATCAAAATATGCTTATTGTGATTTTGTTTACCAAAAATATGTAGCAGAAAACAAATTGGCCTAAAATGTTAAAAAATTTTGATTTTTAAATTTATTTTTTTGGTAATGTTATTTTTTTTCAAACTTATTTTTCAAAATTGTCGTTCTTTTTGGGTACAGCGTTGCATGACTGCGCAATTGTCTCTTAACCACTTTACCACCGGAGGATTTTGCTGTCTTACGTCTGGGCCACTTTTTGCGATTCGGCACTGTGCAACTTTAACTGACAATTGCGCGGTCGTGCGACACCATACCTAAACTAAATTTACGTCCTTTTTTTTCCCATAAACAGAGCTTTCTTTTGGTGGTATTTGATCACCTGTGTGATTTTTACTTTTTGCGCTATAAACAAAAAAAGAGCGTAAATTTTGAAATAATAACAATATTTTTCACATTTTTTATATGAAATTCCCCCCAAGAAAATGTAAAAAATCAAAAATGTTTTACATTTTTGGCCAATTTGTTTTCTGCTACCAATGTTTGGTAAAAAAAAATCACAATAAGCGTATTTTGATTGGTTTGCGCAAAAGTTATTGTGTTTACTAACTAAGGGAAAGATTTCTGTCATTTTTGGTGTTTTTTTTTTTAACGAGTAATGGCGGCGATCTTCGATTTTTTTTGCGGAACTGCGACATTTCGGTGGACAGATCGGACCCTTGACTGACATTTTTGACACTGGGGGTACCAGTGACATTACTGCAGTAATCAGTGCTATATATATGCACTGTTACTGTAAAAATGACACTGTCAGGGTAGGGGTTAATTTTATTGGAGAGGGAGGGGTTAATGTATGCCTGGTGCTTACTAACATGTGTGGGGGGAGGTGACTGAGTGACACAGGGACAGATCGCATGTTCAGCTAGGCTGAACCCTGCAATCTGTCACTGCCTGTCACTTAGGAGATCCACCCGCTCTGTTTACACAAGCAGGCGGATCTCCAGACTCGATTCCCCGACGATCGGGGAAGAGCAGCGGCGATCGCCGCTGCTCCTCCCCTGGCCCGACTCCCGCTGTGACTGAACACAGCGGGAGCGAGCTTCCGGCGGCGGGAGCGAGCCCCCGGCGCCGCGCGCGCGCCGCCGAGAAAGGGGAATGTCTGGCGACGTAGGTCTACGCCGCCAGACGTTATCGAGCCACTTTGCCGCAGTAGTGCTCTAGTGAGCAGATGGCAAGTGGTTAAAGTAACGCAGTGCCGAATCGCAAAATATGGGCCCGGTCAGGATGGGGGTAAAATCTTCCGGTCTTAAAGTGGATAAAATATGCTCAATGTCAAAGACATGTAGCTACATTTTTCGCAAAATTTTCGCTCTTTTTTTATTAATATCGCAAAAAATAAAAAGCGCTGAGGTGATCAAACACCACCAAAAGAAAGCTCTGCTTGTGGGAAAAAAAGTAAATTTTGTTTGGTACAGCATTGCATGATTGCGCAATTGTCAGTTAAAGTCACGCAGTGCCAAGTTGAAAAAAGTGGACTGGCCATTGAGCAGCAAAATCTTCTGGGGCTAAAGTGGTTAAGCATTTTCTAAATTGCTGCTTCTGCCAAGCTTTAAATTTAAAATTTTTTTTTTTTGCTTTAATATGTGTTGCCAAGGGCAGTGTCTAGCCCTCCATGACATTTGTTTGACAATCCCTATTGCCTATATACTGTACCTAGAAAATGACCATTATTGTTTTTAAAGCAGAACCTAACTCCCCTCCATGTTTTTTTCTCCCTTCTTACTATGATGTTGCGTTATCTTTAAAACACATACTCACCAGCATTGTTAATCCAGTTATGCCCCCAAGTTCCATGGTTTGGGTGACAAAGCCTAGGTTCTTTACCTCCATCTTGTTTCTCTTCCGTTGACAGTTTCTTCTAGGTTTAGACATCCAGTTCCCAGTGACGTGTTGAGCCCAACCTCAGCCGCGTTCTGCGTGTCTGGTCCTGCAGCCAGTGAGATGTGACCTGAGTATCCCAGTGGGCTGCAGGTCCAGGGACTTGTTATTCTGGCCTAGGCCAGTTGCTAGTACACAAATACTGGACTACAAACACAATGAAACCAAAGATACAAATGGCATATTTTAAACACTGCACTCTTGTGCTTTGCTTTGTTTCCAATTTAAAAAGTGACCTTTAATGAGTGTACTCAGATGCATTACCAGAGCATCTACTGCCAAGTAAAATGAGCAAGCACAATAACTGCAGACAGCAGCAAACAGTGAGTTATCACCACCTGCCCACTTACACACACACGGCTGTGAGAGGTCTTGTTCTATTGCATAAAAATTCAGCACAACAAGTACATTACATAAATCAATAGGGTTTTAGTTAACTGAAAGTCCATTTGGGATTTGCTCATAATCTGAATTATCTTTTAAAAAGTTCATAAAGCCAGCCAATATTCTATCACGGTATTTAACGTTTTCCATAAGCTATTGTCAAAGCTAAAAATTTTTTAAAGAAGGCAAATGTGGAAACAAAATACTGTTATATTTGTAGTCTAATGTGGAAAAAAATGTTTTAGCCAGATTTCACAATCGTGATATTGTACATTTGTTTGATGACATATATTTGTGAGGTAATGCTTTTATGAAATATATTGTAATAAAGCTTTTCAATAAACCTTTGTGTTTTTTGTTTGTTCAAATGTTGCAGCATACTTGCGCAAAGCAAATCTGCTCTTTGTCCATACAGTGACTGACAAGGTAAAGTATGTGCTCCTGGAGACAAAGGGGTCTATTTAATGAAACTGAAAGGCGCTAAATCTGGTGCAGCTGTTTGTGGTAGCCAATCAGCTTCTAACTTCAGCTTGTTCAATTAAGCTTTGACAATAAAACCTGGAAGTTAATTGGTTTCTATGCACAGCTGCACCATATTTAACACTCTCCAGTTTTAGTAAATCAACCCCAAAGTCATTAAAAGAGAACTAAAAGCCAAGGTTATAAAACTTTTTATTTTCATTTTGGATGTGTGTGTTCAAGTGTTTTTTTTTTTTTTTTGTTTGTTTGTTTTTTGCCATTTGTGTTTTATTGGGGAGATTTTTCCTTCACTTCATGACCATTAGCTCAAACAGGAAGTGAGAGGAAAGCCCACCAAAGTGAAGAAATTCAAAAAGCGGAAGTAAACCCATCAATTTAATATTTTTAAAAAACAGTCACATTTCCGGCATGTTGGAAATGCTAACTGTCACATTGGTTATTCTCTCGACCAAACTGTCAAACCATCCAATGACTGGTGTCATAACTAATTACATGTGCAGCATCATGGCAGTTGAAGATTAAACAGAGGCCAGGATGGCAGCTTCCTTGGTTGAAAACGATAGAAGGGTTTACTTCCACTTTAAGCCTAGTACACACCATGAGTTTTTTTTCCATTCAACCCAGCGGGTTCCAACGGGAGTATTTATATAGCAAAAAAAGAACCTGATAAGTGTTTTGACAAGTGTAGGTGCACAGACTCAGCCTGCAGTGTGCATCCAGATTCATCCATTTACTAATATGGGCTGCTTGCATGCAGCTTAGCGCTAGGACAGAAAAGTAAAGAAATTGCAATCTGCTTGTGAGCATATTTGTTACAATATTACAATGAAATGTCAAGCTGTCTCAAAAGAGATATAAAGTGTAGGCATACTCTATCCCTTCCCCTCCAGCTGCCCTGCCTTGATCTTAGCCACCTGGCAGTATTTGGATCCCTTGATGATCTAGATGCCTCTGCTGTAGTGGTGGGCTAGAATTAATGGGAGAACCATCTACATGGTTCTGGTTAGGTGACTCATTTCTAGTTGTGGTTCCTATGTCACTACAGGTTATAGGAAGTGGTGAGAGTAACTTAATCAAACAGCTATAGAGCAAGCATTTAACACAACCGGAAGTGTGGATGCCAGTAACTTTTGGAGTAGTTTAAAGCATGGGCTTCTGGAAAGAGAGCTATACATCCTTTTCTTGTAAAGGCTGACTGTACTTTGCTCTGAACCTCATAGTGATAGGGTCCTTCAGAAAAATGAAACAATTGGAGATAATATTAAACACATTTAAAAAGATTACGTGAAAAAGGTGAATATTGCTAAATATTAATAAACCATGCTCCCAAACACTAATAGTAAATAAACAAGATAAAATAAAATTCTAAATATAAAATTATGAAAAAAATTGTCCATAAACACCAAAGTGCTCCAAATAGTGATGACGTGATCATAAATGATTCTCTGACTCTTCCAAGAACCGTGAGTTGTGATATGTGTTTACTTCCACCACCAACAGATGAAATGCCTACTCACCTGAAGTAGAGTTAAAAACGCATATCCAGTCGATAAGAAGTATCCCCTTCCAAGAACCGTGAGTTGTGATATGTGTTTACTTCCACCACCAACAGATGAAATGCCTACTCACCAGAAGTAGAGTTAAAAATGCATATCCAGTCGATAAGAAGTATCCCCCCATACCAATAGATGCTCCCCCCTAGCAATAACCCTCCAGTTGATTTCCAAGATGTTGGATATAAATGTAGGGAAAAACAAGAAGCCCTTCATAGTGTAGTATTCCAAACGTTTATTGCTTGCGCATAGTGATAAAACACAAGATAAAATGTTTACAGGGGCTTTTCCGTATAGCAGGGGCGCCGTTCCGCATTCTACCTGCGTTCCAGACTAGCAGGAGGGACGTGTCACGTTGTGTTACCCTATGCGTGTTTTGCCAGTGCGTCTGATGTCATCAGGGGTCACATGACTAGAAAGTGACCCAGAGATAAGCCAGAAGGAAGAACAATGCTCGAATGCCCATTTGCCAACTAAGACAGATATGGCGGCTATGCTCGCAGCATTAGAAAACTCCCTAAAAATGGAAATGGCAACAATCCATGGGGAGGGGGAGGATCATCACAATATATTTACATAAAATTTGCATAGTTGTGGACTTTGTTTTTTCTTTTTTTTAAATAAGTATTTGATTATATCACAAGCGTTATTAATTCACATGTTACCTCTAGTATAGCACACTTGCCACAATTGAGGTTCTAACAGTTGTTATCATTTATTTATTTATACATTTCTTTGATTGTTTTATATGATATTATTAAGTGCAGCACTAAGGTTTGTTTTATTAAGGCACTATACACTTCAGAATGAGATGGTGATCAGTGCTTGCAGCTGGCTTGATTGAAGTAGTATTGGTCATAGTAGCTAGCAGGAAACTTTGATATTTGTTCCTTTCACACTGCACAATGGATGGCTGATGGGCTGCTAACTAAAGGCCCGTACACACGTGCAGATTGTCGGCCGAAAAGATTCGGCCGACGACCGATCGGCCGATTTTCGGCTTGTTAGTATGATGCTTCCGACAGCCGACAGCGCACTTTCGGCCGAAAAGAATCGTGCAAGCATTAAAATTTTTGTATGCTGACACCAGAGCGGCCGATTGTTCGCCAGTCAATACAGAATTCGGCCGACAGACAGCAGATTTGCAAGACTGGGCATGCTCAGAAAAGAAAAAACACAGGGAAAGTTAACCATCACATGACATCACTTCTGCAGTCGGCTGTAGTCGGCGGACAAAATTCTTGTGCAGTCTTTTGCACTTTTCAACAGACACGACAGCCCGGGGACAAAAGACGGCCGATCGTTCGGCCGACGATCTGCACGTGTGTACGGGGCATAAGGAGCAGTCTTGACTTGACTGGCATCAACTGCTGTCAGTGTTGAAATAAGCACTGCCAACTTTGTTCACCAATCCTGGTACACAGAGTGTCATGTCTAGTGCGTTTGGTGGTCTCTTGTCCTCAAGAGTCCAATCCCTGGTCGCATAAGGCTCAGTCTCTGCTTCAGACTCTCACCAGTCCCAGTGAGACAGCAGCAGTGGAACCCCCCCTCCCCCCATAGACTTAAATGGAAGAAGTGGAAGTGCACTAACTCCTTTTAAACTCAATATGAGGCCTCAATTGTGAAGCGAAGCGACACTAACACTTCATGTTTTGATAATGTGAACAGCACTGTGTGCTGTCCATAGTATCATTTGCATAGGTGTTTGAGTGGCATTAAAAACGCCACCTGCTTTCAATGCAAGTGTGAACTAGGCCTTAAAGTGGAGTTCCAGCCTATTTTGCAACTTTAGTGATTCCTGGAGTGCTCGCTATGCTGATCAACAATTGGGCATTTTCAATTTTTTTTGGGGGTCCCTTACCTTATTTTCAGGGTATTTTTGATTGTACTTCCTCCTTCTCCCCCCTCTGTAGGCACGCCCACCGACATCACTTCCGCCTTTGCATTGCATCCTGGGAGCTGTTTGTTATCACTCCCAGGAGGCTGGAATCAGAAAGAACTCCCAGAACACTCCCTGGATTCAGGAAGAAGGACACAGCAGATTACACTGCGGCTTCAGATGCCCACGTCTAAGATGGCCGCGCCCAGACAGCGTTTTTAAAAGTAAGATTTTGACTAAAATCCAATACTGTACACCTTATAAGTATGAGAATAGCGGTTCTGTAAAGGGCGATGGATTAGTATTGTAGGGGTATTTTTAGTTAAAAAAGGTATTTGAGGCCGGAACTCTGCTTTAAGGCTTAGAGGTCAAATTTAATGAGGCTTAAGGGTCAAAGACTTTTGTTTAAGGGGCTTGGTAGTCAGACTTTATGTAGCTTGTTGTTCATAATAATTTTTGGGGTTAATGGTTTCGGTTTGGGGGTTGCTTGGGGTTGCTTGGGGTTGGATCTGCTTGGAAGCAGTAGGACATTCTCTTCACTGCTCTCCAGAGAGGATAGACAGACTAACAAGCAGTGTGGGGACTATAAATAAACTAAGCGGCACCGTGGTATCATAAGCAGGATGGTAATTAGAAAGCATACTATACTGTAAATAGGAATTACTGTTTCATGACTGGGTAAACATTCCACAGTTACGTAAGCAGTCAATTTTTATTTTACAGAGAGAGAGTGTAGTTAATTAATCAAAGAAATAATAATTCCAGTAGATTGATATGGATTATCAGACAGTGCAAAGTTCATGTTACCTTAACAAAAAAGCCAATATGCCTGTTATTAAGCAAGGAAAACTACAATTCTCAACACTACAGAATGTCTAAAATAATTTAATTGCACAGTATATGAAGGTTTTCTGTAAAGGATTTGCTATCTTCATTCCATTCAATTTATGCTCACTCTATTGTACATTTTAATTGTACCAATTGAGGCAGGCTTTACTGTGTGTCCAGTGTATCCATATACTGGAAGGTTATAATATGTTTTAGTTATTACAGTATCTCACAAAAAATCAGTACACCCCTCACATTTTTTGTAAATATTTTATTATATCTTTTCATGTGACAACACTGAAGAAATTACACATTGCTGCAATGTAAAGTAGTGAGTGTACAGCTTATATAACTGTGTAAATTTGCTGTCCCCTCAAAATAACTCCACACAGCCATTAATGTCTAAACCGCTGGCAACTAAAGTGAGTACACCCCTAAGTGAAAATGTCCAAATTGGGCCCAAAGTGTCAATATTTTGTGTGGGCACCATTATTTTCCAGCACTACCTTAACCTACTTGGGCATGGAGTTCACCAGAGATTCCCAGGTTGCCACTGGAGTCCTCTTCCACTCCTCAATGAGGACATCACAGAGCTGGTGGATGTTAGAGACCTTACGCTCCTCCACCTTCCGTTTGAGCAGTGGCGTAGCGTGGGTTGTCAGCGCCCGGGGCAAGGTAAGTAATTTGCGCCCCCTACACAAATCTACTAGACCACTACACAGACCACTACACTGACACCTACACTGACATACCTCACCACTACACAGACCTACCTTATTCCTACACTGACCTACCTGAATACTATACTGACACCTACACAGACCTACCTGACCACTACACAGACCTACCTGACCACTACACAAACCTACCTGACCACTACACAAACCTACCTGACCACTACATAGACACCTACACTGACCTACCTTCTTCCTGCACTAACCAACCTGATCACTACACTGACCTACCTAATTTCTATACTGACACCTACACTGACCTACCTGATCACTACCCAGACCTACCTGACCACTACACAAACCTACCTGACAATTAAACTGACCACTAAACAGACCTACCTGTTCCCTGCACTAACCTACCTGATCACTATACTGACACCTACAGAGACCTATCTGACCACTACAGAGACCTACCTTATTCCTACACTAACCTACCTGATTACTATACTGACACCTACACTGACCTACCTGACCACTACACCAGAGATGTATAGTAACTAAGTAGAACTACTTCACTATTGTACTTAAGTACCGAAAGGCGGTATCTGTACTTTCCTGGAGTAGAATTTTTTTCTCCTACTTCCACTTTTACTTCACTACCTTTTTTCGATGATTTCAATACTTCTACTCCAGTATTTTTTTTTTTTGTGCTGCATAGTTACTCGTTACAATTATAAAAATGACCACTGCCAGAACAGTAGATGGCAGGTTTCATGAAGCTCAAACAAATGTGTATAATGTCATGTGTAAATCAGCGTATACGAAAATAAATGCTACTGTATGTATAAATAAAAGCTGCTATACCAAATCTTTCCACTAAAAAGAAAATATGAAACAAACAAATTGTGATTGTCCTTTAGGTTAATCATTTGAAATAATAAAAAACAATATGATGTTCAAACTTTTGACTTCTTTCTTTAATAACTACATAACACAGTACTTGTACTTTTACTTTCAGTACTTGAGTAGCAATTTTTTTTTAAAAAACTACTGGTACTTTTACTTTCAGTACTTGAGTAGCACAATTTAAAAAAAAAAAAACTACTTGTAATACTTAAGTACAAAAAATGTTGAATACTTTAGTACTTCTACTCAAGTCACTTTTTGATAGCGCACTTTCACTTCTAATCAAGTCACTTTTTGATCGAGCACTTGTACTTTTACTCAAGTATGGGTTTCGAGTACTTTATACAACTCTGCACTACACTGACCAACCTGATCACTACACTGACCTACATGACCACTACACAAGCCTACCTGAAAAATACACTGACCACTACACTGACCTACCTGTTTCCGGCACTAGTCTACCTGATCACTATACTGACACCTACAGAGACCTATCTGACCACTACAGAGACCTACCTGATTCTCACACTAACCTACCTGATTACTATACTGACACCTACCTCACCACTACACAGCACTACCTGATTCCTACACTAACCAACCTGATCACTACACTAACCCCTACATTGATCCCTACACTTACACCCCTACACTGACCCCCCCCCCACACACTGACCCCTTCATTGACACCTACACTGACCCCTTTACTGACACCTACACTGATCCCTTCACTGACACCTACACAGACCCCCCTACAGTGACACCTAAACTGGCCCCCCTTCACTGACCCCCCTAGACTGGCCCCCCTAGACTGAACTCCATTCACTGACACCTACACTGACCCCTAAACTGACCCCTTCCTTGACACCTACACTGACCCCCCTACAGTGACACATACACTGGCCCCCTTCACTGACCCTTCTTCCCTGTCCCTCCTTCACTGACCCCCCTTCACTAACACCTACACTGACCCCTACACCGACACCTTCACTGACCTCTACACTGACCCCTAGACTGGCCCCCCTACACTGATTCCCCCTACACTGATTCCCCCTTCACTGACACTGACCCCTCTACACTGACCTCCCTACACTGACCTCCCCTACACTGACCCCCCTACACTGACACCTAAACTGACCCCCCTACACTGACACCTTCACTGACCCCCCTACACTGACCCCGCTACATTGACCCCCCTACACTAACATCTCCCTTCACTGAACCCTTACACTGACCCCCCCTACATTGACCTCCTTTACTGACCCCTTCACTGACCCCCCCCACATTGACACCTACACTGACCCCCCTACACTGACCCCTTCACTGAACCCCCCACATTGACACCTACACTGACCCCCCTACACTGACCCCCCTTCACTGACACCTACCCTGACCCCCCTACACTGACACCTACACTGACCCCTTCATTGACACCTACACTGACCTCTTCGCTGACACCTACACTGACCCCCCTTCATTGACACCTACACTGACCCCTTCATTGACACCTACACTGACCCCTCCACTGACACCTACACTGACCCCCCCTATACTGACCCCCTACACTGACCCCTCCTACCCTGACACCTACACTGACCCCCATACAGTGACCCCCCCCCCCTGCGGGCATGGTACAGGAGAATGCAGGGCTGTGGGCATGGTAATGGTACAGGAGAATGCAGGGCTGTGGGCATGGTACAGGAGAATGCAGGGCTGTGGGCATGGTACAGGAGAATGCCAGGCTGCGGACATAGTAAAGGAGAATGCAGGGCTGCGGGCATGGTACAGCAGAATGCAGGGCTGCGGGCATGGTACAGGAGAATGCAGGGCTGCGGGCATGGTACAGGAGAATGCAGGGCTGTGGGCATTGTACAGGAGAATGCAGGGCTGCGGACATGGTACAGGAGAATGCAGGGCTGCGGACATGGTACAGGAGAATGCAGGGCTGTGGGCATTGTACAGGAGAATGCAGGGCTGCGGACATGGTACAGGAGAATGCAGGGCTGCGGACATGGTACAGGAGAATGCAGGGCTGCGGGCATGGTACAGGAGAATGCAAGTTAGTGGGCATGGTACAGGAGAATGCAGGGCTGTGGGCATTGTACAGGAGAATGCAGGGCTGCGGGCATACTACAGGAGATGCAGTGCTGCGGGGATGGTACAGGTGTACCATCCCCGCAGCACTGCATCTCTTGTAGTATGCCCGCAGCCCCGCATAATGGCAGGTAGTGCGGCTGTGGAGAAGTCTCCCCCTTACCTGTTCCTGAGGCGCCATAGATTTAAAAATGGCGCCGCCCGGCAGCAACACATCATTGCGCATGCGCCGCCGCCTCTCGGAAAAGCTCGTATACGTTTGGCTATTCCCGGGAATAGCGGAACGTGTACGGCCTTTCCCGAGTGGCGGCAGCGCATGCGCGGTGACATGTTGGTGCTGGGCGACACCATTTTTAAACCTAAGGCACCTCGGGAGCACGTCGGGACAGTGTTCCGTTAAAAAACCTTAAACCGTGATCACTAGATGGCGCATTTGAATGTTGTTACTAGCTGTTATGAGTGGTGAGGATATGGGTCTCACGCAATATGCTTTACACCTTCTTGTATTGTAGATGTTATGTGCTGTATGAGCTAAATTGATTTGGTTGAATATTGATAATTGATTCTTTCAACGCAATACCTGTTACACATGTTATGCAATCCTACTTATTGTTTTCCCCTGTTGTATGCCAAAAAATCCAATAAAACTATTTGAAACGAAAAAAAAAAAAAACTTAAACCGGCCACATTTAAGTGACACTGGTGGGGCCCCGGGATGCGCCCCCCCCCCCGGATTTTGCACCCGGTGTGGCTGGCCCCCCTAGCACCCCCACACTACGCCACTGCATTTGAGGATCCCCCAACAATACTCAATAGGGTTTAGTTCTGGACACATGCTTAGCCAGTCCTTCACCTTTACCCTAAGCTTCTTTATCAAGGCAGTGGTCATCTTGGAGGTGTGTTTGGGGTCGTTATCATGTTGGAATGAAGAGATATAATAAAATATTTACAAAAATGTGAGGGGTGTACTCACTTTTGTGAGATACTGTATATGCTGTCTGTGTCCTCACTGATTTCCTCTCACTTTCCCACTGTTGCCCTGACACAGGCTGTCCGCAGAACAGAAAGTGAGAGTCCCATCAGTAACACATAGAGAGATAGAAACCTGACAGAACATCAGATCTTACAGTACATTCACAATATATACAGTTTTGGCTGAAAGTCCACTTTAAAACACTGGGAACCCGGGAAAGGGAAAGACAGCACTGCAGATTAATATTTAATGGTAATTATGAATTTTGCAGCATTAAAAATAAATGCGTTAACTGTTTAGGTTGCTGGTTGTGCATGCTATCTGAAAAAAGTGACTTATTTTTTCAGAGATATGAGATATGCAAGTATTTTATGCTGAGATTAGTAGTTCTGCAGAGACAGGAAAGTCACAGCATGCTGGGAGACAGGAAATAAGAAAGCATTTTTTGCTGTCTTTTAAAGTTCTACACAAACAAGAGACATAGGGGTTGATTTACTAAAGGCAAATAGGCTGTTTACTTTATAAGGGAGCTACTACTTTTCATGAAGTGGCCTCAGCATGAGTGGACTATTGGGGACCTGGAATGGGCACAATCTGCAGTTTTGGATTAGCCATTCCCAGAGCTTGGAAAGGTTGCCGGAGAAAGACCCAGGTGGCAGACTTGGGTGAGTTTATATTGCTTTACAAGGTAAGAAAAAAAAAATCATGCAGTAAGGTTTGGAGGGGGTTGGGATGAGGTTCATATATTGACCAGAGATGGGCTTGAACTGTGTTGTAACCATTACTAGAAAAACTGCAGGGCAGGTTCTCAAAGAACATTTTGGTCCTTGATATGTACGAGCACAAACCCCATCTTATTGCAGATTAAGTTATTCAAATGTATAACAAATTTCCTCTACATTGATCAAAACAAGACTCATTATTATGTATGTTGTTGCAAAGTATTAAATAACGGCATTCTAAGCCCACATTCACACTGCAGCGGCACGACTCTGTACTACTTCAGGGGCGACTTGTGAAGTCCCGTGTACCGCGACTTCGGCACGACTTGCACAGACTTCATATAATGAATGTCTATGCAAGTCGCTCCGAGGTCGCCCCGAAGTAGTACAGGACCCTTTCTTTAAGTCGGAGCGACTTGTATCGCTCCTATTAGAACGGGTCCTGTAGCAGTCAATGGACCGCGAGGGAAAAGGAAAATCCCCCAATGGTATGGGACTTTGTATGCCACACGCACACTGAACAAGAATACGAGAATTGTACAGGTAAAAAACAATTTTATTTAAACAAAGAACACAAAAAATTATACAACATAAATGTCTAAAGCAAAATAGACACAACAATTAAAAACTTGCAAGTGTTGACAGACCAGTATCCGTACAGAAGACCCTTGGGTGTCATTGGTAGGATGAACCGGACTAGACCCTACGCGTTTCGGGTTACAAACCCTTCATCAGGGGAATGGACCGCGAGGGAGCGCGACTTGTCAGGCTGACAAGTCACCTGACAAGTCGCGGCAGTGTGAATGGAGCCTTAAGAAAGCCTATGAATTGTATGGAATGTGTGATGTTTTGTATTTTGTTATATACTTTACCTAGGACCATTGTACAGAATAGGTAGACATTATGCAGAAAGACAAATACTGCTTAGGCAAAGCATGAAAAAAGAGTCGTGAAAACATGAAATGTCTGTGTTGTTTTAATGTGGTATATACTTTACCTAGTCATTGCATAGAATACAGTAGCTAGGCATTATGCAGAACGACGAATACTGCTTAGGCAAAGTATGGAAAAAGAGTAATGGAAAGGCCTTTTATTGACAAGCGGTAAATGAAAAAGAAAAAGGACATCCAAAACTCTCTTACTGAAAAATACAAGAGAAAAAGAGCAGTAATGACCGACTTGTTGTAAGAAGCAAGGCTAGAATGGCATTTAGAATTGCACTTAATAGTCTTTTTCAAACAACAGCACTTCGTAGTTTGGCACTTCTTCTTTGATGTCTTTTTTCGTTTTCATATCTCTTGTAAAAGGCCTTTTAATGGCTCTCTTTTCACACGTTGCCTAAGCAGTATTAGATGTTCTACATAATGCCTAGCTATTCTATGCAAGGCCTAGGTAAAGTTTATAGCAAAATTACAATAAAATCAACATTTCATACTTTGCCAAAAAAAAAAAAAAGTCACCCATTCTATATTTTACCTAGGCATTCTTTAGAATGCAATTACCACATTGCCGGTAACATATGCAATATGCCAATAAAAACTTCACTATTGTGAGTACTTTATACTTTGCCAGTTTGACTTCAAGCATTGCATAGAATGTCTAGAAAATGTTTGTTTTTGATACTTTGAATTAACATTTTCACTATTCTATATATCGCCTAGGTATTCTTTAGGGTCCTTCACCATGAGCTTTCCGCCCAGTGGACTCCATTGTGCTTAGTGGGGATCTATCTGCCGATCACCGCTGAGCAGGTGGATGACAGGTCTGTCTCCGCTTACTTTGCAGTGACGGAGCTGTCAGAGCCCCGCTCTCCTCTATGGGAAATCGGATGAAAGTGGAACGCCTGTCCATTTTCATCCGATCCTATCCGATCCTCCAGAGAGATGGAAAACTGGGTTTCCATCCGTCTGGATTTCACGTACCACATCGGATTGGATTACAGTGGGTGTCAGCGGACATATCACCGCTGACATGGGTGCATGGAACATCCCATCAGGTCCACCTGAAAAACTGACAGGTGGACCTGATCGGAAAGTCCATGTAAAAAGGGGCCTTAGAATGACTAACCAAACATTCTGCACATTTCCTAGGCATTTTATGCAACATGACAATAAAAAACATCAGTTTCCGGAGTATTTTATACTTTGCCAGTTTGCCCTTTTTCGAATTGCATAGAATGCCTAGGAATGTGTGTTTTTTTATACTTTTGACGTAACATTTTTTCCATTCTTTGGGAATTATTACCTAACTTCAAACATTCATTTCGTAGGCATTCTATACATTATGATAATAAAAAACTCAGTTTCGGGAGTATTTTATACTTTGCTGGTTTACCTTCTGGCATTGCATAAAATGCCTAGGAAATGTATACATGTTTAAGCATCACATTTTTGGAATTGTTTCCTAAGCATTTTATAGAATGCGGTATTTCATACTTTGCCAGTAACATGTATAAAGAATAGGATGGCAGTTGAAGGCAGAAGACATGTAGGCAGGGCCAGCTGATTGGTACCCAAGATGGAGTAAAGGCACACAGAGATTAAGGAAGGTGGCCCAATTATTACTGGGTAAAGTAGAAGTAACAATTGATAGGTGAAAGACAACAACAAAGTACTCACTTTCCAAATACTATGGCAATACTATGGCAATGAAGTCTCCATATTACAGGCAAGCCAGATATACCAGCTCTTAGCAAGGTTGGTGGTACTTTACGGTCTTTGTACTTGAGAGGACACTCCATTAGGCTACATTCCTGAAACAGCATATGACAAAGGGAAGGCTGGTAGGCAAAACAGCAGTGCAGGTGCCTTTAGTAACCAGATAAGAAGGTCTTTATCCCAAATCTCTAGGGTTCCAAGGTAACTGAGCCAGGCATAGTATCCCTACACTATCTCTTCTTGACAGGAACCTTTCCCTGGCGCTAAGTGCACTGTCCCTAGTCAGAGGAGGTTTTGTCCCTTCACTATCCTTTTCACAAATGCCCACTGTAGTGGGGCAGTGCTATTTATTAGCATTTCCTTCACTAAAGATGGCAGGGGAGGTCATTCAGTGCAGCAGTGTCCAATCAGACGGCTGCTCCCCTGATAACACCCAGGAACCAAAGCTTCTCTCAACCTTTGTTCCCTTTGCTCTGCGGCTGATAGAAAAGCGTCACCTACAGTGGGGAGTCTGAACTGCATCTGCTCACACACATGCCCAAAGTGCTGGTGGCCAGTAGCACAGTCAACCTGGACTATGTTATCCTGTTTGAATTAGACCATAGAGAAAATGGGGTCTTCAAAGGGGTATATTTTGGTGCTGGAGACCCCAGAGTGAGTAATAGCACTCACCTTCCAAACACAGTAATTTATTATATGGAATTATAGACTAGAATCACCTACTACAGCTAACGCATCTGAATACATTACAAAAATGATTGATTATGAAATAAAATAACACATTTCTGAAATATTTTATGTTTTTATGATTTGGTTGCAAGGCATTGGATAGCTTTCACAGACATAGCTAGGCTGCTGAGAAAAACAACATTTTTCAGCTACACACATTCATTTAGGGTGACATATTATACAAAAATAACTGTTAAAAAAACACTTAAATATAAAATGTGGTGTGTTTTGTATCCTTTTCCACAATCATTTACTTCAGAAAAAATAAATTTACATATGTGCACATACTTTCATCATGATATTTTACTGCGATAATCCATGTAATACATTTTCTGTTTAACGTCTGAGCACCAAGTATTTCCTGCCAAGATCTATTAAAGTAGAACTCCAGGCTAGAGTATAAAATGCATTAGCCCAAAGGCAATTTTACTAGTGTACACAATCTTACTTGTTTTTTTACATTTCATTGTTAAGAAGACAGGGAGATACAAGACAAGAAGAAAAGAGAGACAAAGAAAGGAGAAGAGAACAATATACAAGATGATGTTATTAACCCCTTTCATCCTAGAACCTTTTCCTCCCTACACTCCCTTAAAATCCCAGAACATTTTCTTTCCGAAATGTCTCAGTTCCAAACCTTATACCTTTTAGCATCCCTGGATTACCCTAACCTTATATAATGTTTGTTTGGGTCAGATAGGGTCTTTTATTTGGTAGCAGAGTGGATACATATATTTTTATTTCCTTGATTTTAATAGGAAAGCCCTTAATAGGTCATCCTTTATCTATTAGTACCCGTAAAACACTCTAACCTTATACCTGATCTATGTTCTCTGGTTAACCTCTTACCTCTGTTCAATTTGCTCAGAAACCAAAGTAAACACCACACTTACAATGGAAGTTGGTATGATGTTCAAAATTTAATTCCGCACACAATCATCTTATACAAAACCAGATTACAGGATGCAATGATGCACAGCACAGGATATCACATGACAATTAAAGGTGGCACTCAATTAAGGTATCTCTTGATAGGATAAAATTCCCCTCCCAGGGGTGGGTGCATTTATCCCTTCTAATTACCTCCCCCTCTGCGCTCATCTTACCAGAATCTAATTATAACCTATTGCAAACTATGGCTAAATTTTGCTAAATATTGCTTACTTGCAGACATTATCAGTCTGCACATTTGCGGTAAGCTAGGACATGAAAAGCACTTCCCAATTCCTAGGCAAGTAATATCCTCTACACACTGTTACACATAATCTCATGATAAAAAACTGGTCTCCCAACCCTCATCTTCATAAAGCATTTCAAATACATGTCATTTATCAATTTCTGCATAAAATTCATATTCACAGAGATCAATATCCTATCAGCACTAGAGAAAAATGAGAAAAATGCATTTTCTTGTAAATCTTTCCCAATGTAACAGTTAAGATTTTTGCCCAGTCCTAGATACTTACTGTTGAAGTCTTCAAATTAAAATGATATCACATAAATAAGGGATTTTTATGTAACGTAGTAGAGTGGCAAAGCTCGAAGTGAGCATTTGTGTTCCCCTTTTTGTCACTACACTATAACGCACTGTTGTGTATTTTACAAGTGTAGCACCCTCCTAGGTAGGTGCTAGGTAAAAGCATTGTTTGCTCTGCCTGCTTATCAGGGGAGCCTGATTGTTAGTTTTGCCTGTTGCATGCGTCCATGTGTGATTTATCTGGGCTGACAGAGTGTCACACTGTATCCAATAGGGGAGCCTGTTGGACAGTGGAGGAAACTCAGCCAGTGACACACAGGCTTTTGTAGCTGTTCCAGTGGGTTGGCACAGAGAGTGGTGCATCCTGAGATTGGCTATAAAAGCCAAGGGCACATGTGACAGGGGGTCTTTGGGCAGGAAGCCAGGTCCCAGGAGGAGGGTGATGGCTGTCTCTCCTCCCGTCAGCAAGGAAGGTGGTCACAGGCAGTCAGCCTATTGAACCAAGTGTGTGATGCTGAGCCAGGAGGTCCAGGATACTGACGAGTGGAACTGAAGGCAGAGCAACCCAGGAAAAAACAGTGTCCATGAGTACCGGGAAGCTTGCCAGGGGTCTGCCCAGGAAGGGGACTACTCCAATGGAGAGTCAGTGGACAAGGGCTAGCATGCACGGGAAGTGAGAAAGGGGGTGCCAGGTTAGGACCCTGAAGAGGAATACATTCAGGAACATATCTTCTAATTCAGGAACATATCTTCTACTTCACTTGAGTGGCAAGGTGAAGCAGCGGCCTTGCCGCTCACACTACAGTCAGTTGTCCTCAGAAATTGTGCATAGTTCAAGTTGGAGTATCCCACTCTTCCCTTCTCCCATCCAAGTTCTAAAATAAAACACAAAAAAACAAATCCCTTGGACTGTTCATTGTCTGAGCCAAGTCTTAAAGTGATAAGTTTTACAGACTGTTGGTATGGGTAACCCAGGGGAATCCACACTCAGCAGCTCCCTAGGGGGCAGTGCTACACAAGCAAAAAATTATAAGATAAGGACGGTTTGCATGCACACAATTTATCACAACAGCAAAAAGCTAGAAATCACTCAAACTTTGAATTACATTGTGCTCGCTTCTTAAGTATTTGATGCTTACAAGGTAAATGCAAATGTCATCCACATCATTGAACACAATTATTGGGATCTGGAGATTAATCTGGGAAGAAACTTTTCCAAATTACATTGTAGTGACATGGGAAGACAAATGTCATCCAAACTATCCAACATGACTAATCTGGGAAGGGAAGGGAATATTTCTTAATGAAAAAATGTAAATATAAATATATATCCCTTACATGATGTATACCTTGTTATGTTTCATTTGTGCTGAAGACAAGTGGGCTTTGTGTTTGTGTTGCTGAAGTTAAGCTATATACAGTAGGTTTGCTGAAGGAAGGTCTGTTTTTGTTTAAAGAAAAAATACTTTTTGGCCCCTTTCACAGGGCGTGGACTCCATCAAGGGGATCCGCCTGCACAGCGGGAGATCTGTCCGCTGATCCCCCCCCCTGAGCAGACTGATGAAAGGTCTATGTCCGCTCCGCTATGCAGAGCGGACACGGACACAGCTGCTGTTCTCTATGGGGCGGTCGCATGGAAACAGACTTCCATTTGACAGTCATCTGATCTGATCCGCTCGACTAGTCTATTTTTGGTGGACTGAATCGAATTAGATGCAGGTGGGTATAAATGGGCACATGTCCATCTACAACCCCCTCCCCATAGAGAACAATTTTTGGTCCGATCGGGTCCACCTGAAAAACAGACAGGCAGACCGCTCGTGCAAAAGGGGCCTTTATGTTTATGACAAATGGCTATGCATGTGATTCTGAAGCACTATCAGCGATACTCCTGAACTTTACTATAATATAATTTTTGTTCACACGGTGTGAGAGGTCCATGTGAACTCGAGAAACCATGATGTTTAATAGTTTTATGGAACACTGCCAATGTCTGTCTTGTTAAGGGATGAGCTTTCACTGTGGCCGGACAAGCTTGCCATGTTATACAGGGTAAGAATCGTAGAGGACATTCTATGATATCCGATTCCAACACCACCCATGCCTTATTTGATACATGGCAATGCCAATCAATAATTCGGGTAAGGTGGGTTGCGTGGTAGTATAATCGGAAATCAGGAATTCCCATTCCTCCCGTTTCCTTACGTCTAGAGATCAGGTTTAAGGATGAACGAACGGTTCGGGTCGACCATCGGTTCGACCCGAACATTGGATGTTCGATATTCGGCCGAATACCGAACTTTTTGCGGTAAAAGTTCGGTATTCGGCCACCAGAACCGCCCAAAATGCACTGGGACAGGAACTGGGCTTTAAAAGCCCGTGATTGGCCCAGAAACGTCTGCAAAAGCCAATGAGGGGGCAGGAGTCTCCTAGGAACATGATTGGAGTGACTACGGGGACCAGAGGCCAATCAGGAGTGAACACGCCCCACACTATATAAGATGGCCCCGCCTAACCCCTAGCACAGTGATCCAGAGCCTGTTGAAGAGAGTTGAAGCAGTTCTCTGACTCCTGCTTTGCTACACTACATTTTCTACATATCGAGTGGTTCTAAAGCTCCATATAGCAGAATTGTATTTAGCTTACAGCCAGTGTAGTTAGATACAGCGATTGTGTTGGTTCTTAGAGTTACAAAAAAAAAAAAAACTTAAGGGACAGTGTCAGTCTTCTGCTGTATGGAGCTTTCTATTTAGTGGAAAGGGATATCTAGTGTAGTTAGGGAACTTTGTACTACATTAGTTATATTTAATAATTGAGTTTCTGTAGGGAAAGTGTGAGGGTTCTGTTTAGTGAGCACGTTGCACAGTGCTGCTGTATCACAGCAGGTATACGTGCTTGCTAGGCAGCAAAATACAGTGACAACTTAACGCCTGTTGTTCAAAGCGTTAGGTGCACTGTACAAAAGCCTTTGCAACTGTGCGTGACACGCATCTGCTGTGCTGTATCCAGCGACAACTGTGGGTCGCATAGCAGTGTGCGTTTTTCACCGCACACAGTTGCCAACACATCAGTGACAACCTAACGCCTGTTGTTCAAAGCGTTAGGTCCACTGTGCAAAAGGCTTTGCAACTGTGCGTGACACGCATCTGCTGTGCTGTATCCAGCGACAACTGTGGGTCGCATAGCAGTGTGCGTTTTTCACCGCACACAGTTGCCAACGCATCAGTGACAACCTAACGCCTGTTGTTCAAAGCGTTAGGTCCACTGTGCAAAAGCCTTTGCAACTGTGCGTGACACGCATCTGCTGTGCTGTATCCAGCGACAACTGCGGGTCGCATAGCAGTGTGCGTTTTTCACCGCACACAGTTGCCAACGCATCAGTGACAACCTAAAGGCCCGTACACACGTACCGATCGTCGGCATACAAGCGCCGATTGTACGCTTGTTAGTATGGTGCCTCCGACAGCCGTCAGCGCACATTCTGCCGACAAGAGTCTGTCTTGCAAGCATTAAAATTTTTGTATGCCGACACCAGAGCGGCCGATTGTTCACCAGTCAGTACAGAATGCGGACGACAGACCGCAGATTTGCAAGACTGGGCATGCTCAGAAAAGAAAAAACACAGGGAAAGTTAACCATTACATGACATCACTTCTGCAGTCGGCTGTAGTCGGCGGACAAAATTCTTGTGCTGTCTTTGCACTTTTCAACAGACACCGACAGCCCAGGGACAAAAGACGGCCGATCGTTCGCTGACGATCGGTACGTGTGTACGGGCCTTCACGCCTGTTGTTCAAAGCGTTAGGTCCACTGTGCAAAAGGCTTTGCTACTGTGCGTGACACGCATCTGCTGTGCTGTATCCAGCGACAACTGTGGGTCGCATAGCAGTGTGCGTTTTTCACCGCACACAGTTGCCAACGCATCAGTGACAACTTAACGCCTGTTGTTCAAAGCGTTAGGTCCACTGTGCAAAAGGCTTTGCTACTGTGCGTGACACATCTGCTGTGCTGTATCCAGCGACAACCGTGGGTCGCATAGCAGTGTGCGTTTTCCACTGCACACAGTTGCCAACGCATCAGTGACAAATATGCCTGGTAGACCAAGAAAAGGCATACGTGGCCCTGCTGTGGAAAGGGGCACAGCTTCTAGGGTGTCTAGAGGCAGGGGTGGACGTGGTGGTCAGTCCTCAGCCAGGCCACCATTTGGATTGTTCTCCGGCAGTTGTCAAGCTATACGTCCACAGTATGTACAGGAGGTGGTGGACTATATGACCAAACCCTCATCATCGGCATCATCTGCAACTACAGTGACCCAGGCAGAGAAAAGTGGTCAGTCTTCTGCAGTTGTCAGAACAAATACAGATGAGTCCATGTCCACCTCACATCCTCCCTTAGACCCAACTTCAGACATGACAGAGGAGTCAGCTGAGCTGTTTGACCACAGTGTCGGCCATCTACTCCAGCCTGATGCTCAGTCATTTATGGAGTCTGATGTTGGGTCTGAGTTTGAGGAGGAGGCAGAGCAAACAAGAGGGGAGAGCAGACGGCCCGCTCCATCTAAGGCCGCACCTGTTGTCTCCCGGGCCCGGCCTGATGCTCAGTCTTTGATGGAGTCAGATGTTGGGTCTGAGGTTGAGGAGGAGGCAGAGCAAACAAGAGGGGAGAGCAGACGGCCCGCTCCATCTAAGGCCGCACCTGTTGTCTCCCAGGCCAGGCCTGATGCTCAGTCTTTGTTGGAGTCAGATGTTGGGTCTGAGGTTGAGGAGGAGGCAGAGCAAGCAAGAGGGGAGAGCAGACGGCCCACTCCATCTAAGGCCGCACTTGTTGTCTCCCGGGCCACTATACACACCTCATCTTGCTGGGACTTTTTTGAGACATCCCATGCAGACAAAACAGTTGCGATCTGCAAGATTTGTAAGAAGGGTATAAAACGTGGCAGAAATGTCAACCATCTGGGTACAAGCTGCCTAAACGGGCATTTGACAACCCACCACTCGGCCCGTTGGCAGGAGCATTTAAAGAACCCACAAAAGGGCCAAAGATCGGTCAGTCGGCCTCCTAGTCCTCCTCGCGCTCCTCCTCATGCTCCACCTGCTCCACCTGCACATTAGTCTGTTCCTGGCCCTGCTATAGTCACTCGTCACCTGTTGGCAGCCTCCACTGACAGGGATGATGATATAGCAGGCAGTGTCGCATCTACCTCCAGCACACCACCAGCTGTAACATCTAGATGCCAAATTTCGATTCCACACATGCTGGAACGAAAAAAAAATGTATACTCCCCGCCACCCACATGCCCAGCGTCTAAACAGTAGTTTGGCTAAACTACTGGCTCTGCAACTATTACCATTTAACCTGGTAGAGTCTGCTCCCTTCCGTGACTTCGCAAAATGTGCAGTTCCACAGTGGCAGGTGCCAAGTCAGCATTACTTTGCCCGTAAGGCCCTGCCATCCCTATACCAACATGTGGAAGGCAATGTAGTGTCGACCCTGGCCAAGTCAGTCAGCCGTAAGATACACTTGACGGCTGACACTTGGTCAAGCAAACATGGGCAGGGACGGTACATTTCTGTCACTGCTCACTGGGTGACACTGCTTGCCAACGGAAGGGATTGTAGCCAGGGCTCGGTGCTGCAGCCAGTGTTGCCCCCACGTCTGCAAACAGCTGGTGGTGTCGCTGATCCGGGTAGATCGATCACTTCTACCCCCTCCTGCTCCTCCTCCTCTACCTCCTCCATGCCCTCCTCTGCAGAATGGTCCTTTGAATATGATGAGGTACCACGTAAACGTTCAAAGGGCTATTCTATGTCTCAGGCCAAAAGGTGTCACGCAGTGCTGCAGCTTGTGTGTCTAGGGGACAGGCAGCACACTGCCCCTCAGATTCTTGGGGCTCTGCAGGCACAGGCCCAGAGGTGGTTGACACCACGCCAGCTGCAGCCAGGGATGGTGGTTACTGATAATGGGTCAAACCTCCTGGCCGCCCTTCGTCAGGGAAAGTTAACCCATGTGCCATGCCTGGCGCATGTCCTGAATCTCGTGGTACGGCGGTTTTTGAACTCGTACCCGGGAATGCAGGATGTGCTAAGGATGGCAAGAAGGGTTTGCAGTCACTTCAGGCGGTCGTACAGTGCCACTGCACGTTTGGCCGAAGTGCAGCACGAGTTTCACCTGCCGGTACACCGCCTCATCTGTGACATGCCCACCCGCTGGAACTCCACCTTGGCTATGCTGCAGCGCCTGTACACGCAGCAGAGGGCCCTCAATGAATACCTATGCGAGTACGGCACCAGCACTGGCTCTGCGCGCCTGGGCTTCTTTTCACCACGGCAGTGGCTTTTGATTAAGGATGCATGCGCTGTCCTCTCGCCATTTGAGGAGGCCACAAGGATGGTCAGCCGGGACAGCGCATGCATCAGTGACACCCTACCGGTACTGTTTTTGTTGGAGCACACTCTGCGTGGCATTATGAACAGGGCACTGGAGGCAGAGCAGCAGGAGGAAGAGGAGGACTTCCTTGCCTCTCAAGGCTCCCTTTATCCTGAGAATCCTGACCCCATTATGCCTAGCTCCCAGAGGCCCGAGCAGGACCCAGGGGTGGAAGAGGAGGAGGAGGAGGACGATTCTGCGGGAACTTTTGCAGGGTTTAAGGAGGAGGAGGAGGAAGACATGCGGCAATCTGCAAGGCCTAGTTTGACTCCCTCGGGACACTTTGGAGTAGTGCGTGGCTGGGAGGAGGAGGAGCCCGTTCAAGATAATGTCGTTTTGAGTGACCCCGAGGAGTCAGCTTCTCAGGCCTTCGCTAATTTGCGACGCATGGGAAACATCATGCTTCAGACTAACCACTATTGGTTGGCCACCCTACTTGACCCCCGGTACAAGTCTAAAGTCTCGGAGCTTTTCCCATCCACCCAGAGAGTCCACAGGATCAAATCCCTTGAGGACAGTCTCAAGAGGATTCTGGTGAACACGTTCCCCGACTCCCGTAGGGTGCAGGGGCGGGGACAACCTACCATGGATTCTACTGGTGGTCACGAGAGGAGCGTTGGAGAAGGCGTGCGGTTGACGGATGCCTTTCGGTCTTTTTTTAGTCCTCACCGCCCAGGCCTCTCAGCTGCCACATTGCATCGACAGCGTCTGCATCGCATGGTGGACGATTACGTGAGGGCACAAAGTGACACAGAGGGCTTTTCATGTGACGATGCCGATCCACTGGCATACTGGGTCTTAAGATTAGACCACTGGCCAGAACTGGCCCAGTATGCCATGGAGTTGTTGGCCTGCCCTGCTTCCAGTGTCCTATCGGAACGGGCATTCAGCGTCACAGACCATCGAACGAGACTCTCCACCGACTCAGTCGACCGTTTGACATTCATTAAAATGAATCAGTCGTGGATATCAAGCTTTGATGCACCTGATGCAGACCTTGTAGACTAGGCTATTGTTGTGATGTGGCAGCTGAGCCTCAGTTTAAGCCTGGACCATGGTGCCACCCTCAAACCCTCCTCTCATTCTCTTTACGTTCACAGAACCTCATTTTGGTTATAACAAAAACTACCATGTTTGCGCACCTGTTCCACAGGTGCACACCTTTACAATTTTTGGGCCTCCTTCAACACCAGCTCTTTGGGGTTAAGGTGGGGAGGCTATGCTAAAACAAAAACTACCATGTTTGCGCACCTGTTCCACAGGTGCACACCTTTACAATTTTTGGGCCTCCTTCAACACCAGCTCTTTGGGGTTAAGGTGGGGAGGCTATGCTAAATAAAAACTACCATGTTTGCGAACCAGTTCCACAGGTGCACACCTTTACAATTTTTGGGCCTCCTTCAACACCAGCTCTTTGGGGTTAAGGTGGGGAGGCTATGCTAAACCAAAACTACCATGTTTGCGAACCTGTTCCACAGGTGCACACCTTTACAATTTTTGGGCCTCCTTCAACACCAGCTCTTTGGGGTTAAGGTGGGGAGGCTATGCTAAAACAAAAACTACCATGTTTGCGCACCTGTTCCACAGGTGCACACCTTTACAATTTTTGGGCCTCCTTCAACACCAGCTCTTTGGGGTTAAGGTGGGGAGGCTATGCTAAATAAAAACTACCATGTTTGCGAACCAGTTCCACAGGTGCACACCTTTACAATTTTTGGGCCTCCTTCAACACCAGCTCTTTGGGGTTAAGGTGGGGAGGCTATGCTAAAACAAAAACTACCATGTTTGCGCACCTGTTCCACAGGTGCACACCTTTACAATTTTTGGGCCTCCTTCAACACCAGCTCTTTGGGGTTAAGGTGGGGAGGCTATGCTAAATAAAAACTACCATGTTTGCGAACCAGTTCCACAGGTGCACACCTTTACAATTTTTGGGCCTCCTTCAACACCAGCTCTTTGGGGTTAAGGTGGGGAGGCTATGCTAAACCAAAACTACCATGTTTGCGAACCTGTTCCACAGGTGCACACCTTTACAATTTTTGGGCCTCCTTCAACACCAGCTCTTTGGGGTTAAGGTGGGGAGGCTATGCTAAATCAAAACTACCATGTTTGCGAACCTGTTCCACAGGTGCACACCTTTACAATTTTTGGGCCTCCTTCAACACCAGCTCTTTGGGGTTATTGTGGGGAGGCTCCGCCAACACCAAAACTACCATGTTTGCGCACCTGTTCCACATGTGCACACCTTCATAATTTTTACGCCTTCTTCAACACCAGCTCTTTGGGCTTACAGTGGTATGGCTCCGCCAACACCCAAACAAGAATTTTTGCGCACCTGTTTCACAGATGCATATCATTGCAATTTTTTTCCTTACAAAGGCAATTATTGCCTTCATGACCATTGACCAGCACTTTCATAGGGTTATGGTGTCAAGGCATCGTCGGCACCACCAAAGGCCCAATTTTTAAGCATCCTTTACTTCTATTCAAAGTCAAGAGACAACAGTATTCATCCAAAACATCTCTAATCTTGTTCACTCTGCACTAAATTGTGGCCCCTACCCCTAACCCTAACCCTCAATGTATCCGTGCATATATGTCTGTTTCTTGTGAGAATTCAAGTTAAAGTGCACCAAACACCATTTTACATGAAATAAAGTGCAATTACATACATCTTTGGACTTCTTGAAAACATTTGGTAATAATAGCCCCATTGTGGAAATACACCCGTTAATTACAGGTCCTTCTAAAAAAATTAGCATATTGTGATAAAGTTCATTATTTTCTGTAATGTACTGATAAACATTAGACTTTCATATATTTTAGATTCATTACACACAACTGAAGTAGTGCAAGCCTTTTATTGTTTTAATATTGATGATTTTAGCATACAGCTCATGAAAACCCAAAATTCCTATCTAAAAAAATTAGCATATCATGAAAAGGTTCTCTAAACGAGCTATTAACCTAATCATCTGAATCAACTAATTAACTCTAAACACCTGCAAAAGATTCCTGAGGCTTTTAAAAACTCCCAGCCTGGTTCATTACTCAAAACCGCAATCATGGGTAAGACTGCCGACCTGACTGCTGTCCAGAAGGCCATCATTGACACCCTCAAGCAAGAGGGTAAGACACAGACATTTCTGAACGAATAGGCTGTTCCCAGAGTGCTGTATCAAGGCACCTCAATGGGAAGTCTGTGGGAAGGAAAAAGTGTGGCAGAAAACGCTGCACAACGAGAAGAGGTGACCGGACCCTGAGGAAGATTGTGGAGAAGGACCGATTCCAGACCTTGGGGGACCTGCGGAAGCAGTGGACTGAGTCTGGAGTAGAAACATCTAGAGCCACCGTGTACAGGCGTGTGCAGGAAATGGGCTACAGGTGCCGCATTCCCCAGGTCAAGCCACTTTTGAACCAGAAACAGCGGCAGAAGCACCTGACCTGGGCTACAGAGAAGCAGCACTGGACTGTTGCTCAGTGGTCCAAAGTACTTTTTTCGGATGAAAGCAAATTTTGCATGTCATTCGGAAATCAAGGTGCCAGAGTCTGGAGGAAGACTGGGGAGAGGGAAATGCCAAAATGCCTGAAGTCCAGTGTCAAGTACCCACAGTCAGTGATGGTCTGGGGTGCCATGTCAGCTGCTGGTGTTGGTCCACTGTGTTTTATCAAGGGCAGGGTCAATGCAGCTAGCTATCAGGAGATTTTGGAGCACTTCATGCTTCCATCTGCTGAAAAGCTTTATGGAGATGAAGATTTCATTTTTCAGCACGACCTGGCACCTGCTCACAGTGCCAAAACCACTGGTAAATGGTTTACTGACCATGGTATTACTGTGCTCAATTGGCCTGCCAACTCTCCTGACCTGAACCCCATAGAGCATCTGTGGGATGTTGTGAAGAGAAAGTTGAGAGACGCAAGACCCAACACTCTGGATGAGCTCAAGGCTGCTATCAAAGCATCCTGGGCCTCCATAACACCTCAGCAGTGCCACAGGCTGATTGCCTCCATGCCACGCCTCATTGAAGCAGTCATTTCTGCAAAAGGATTCCCGACCAAGTATTGAGTGCATAACTGAACATAATTTTTTGAAGGTTGACTTTTTTTGTATTAAAAACACTTTTCTTTTATTAGTCGGATGAAATATGCTAATTTTTTGAGATAGGAATTTTGGGTTTTCATGAGCTGTATGCCAAAATCATCAATATTAAAACAATAAAAGGCTTGCACTACTTCAGTTGTGTGTAATGAATCTAAAATATATGAAAGACTAATGTTTATCAGTACATTACAGAAAATAATGAACTTTATCACAATATGCTAATTTTTTGAGAAGGACCTGTATATGCACATTTAAAGAGACAGCACCTTTTTCCAAAAAAAACTCTAATCTTTTTCCCAGTGCACTGCATTATGTCCACATCATACACATTGGCTGTGCCGTTGATTAGGAGCAAAAGAAAGGTGCGGTTAAGCAAAAAAGTCATTTTTGAAGGTTTGGTATGCTATAATTCTGGTTCTGGACATGCTACAGAGCTGAAACTTCACAGGTACACCTTTTAGACCCCACAGACACTAAATCCAAAGAAATCTCTTTTTTTTTTTTTTTTTTTTAAATTTTTTTCAATAATTGGCTCTCTATCAAAAACGACAATTTTTAAGAACTTTTTTTTGTGTGATTAATAGTCCCTGGGGCATGACCCAGAACCCTATGCACTTTATAGGGGCATTTATTGGGTTTTAGGGCTTCAAAATGGGGTTTTTTGATTCCAGAAGTTCGGGTCCCATTGATTTCAATGGGGTTCTGGAATCCGAACCGAACTTTCCTGAAATTCGGGTGTTCTGGTCGAACCGAACTTTTCAAAATTTCAATCATCCCTAATCAGGTTATGCCGTAATCGGGGCTGTCTATGTGCCCAAAAAAATTTGGTCTGGATACCTCTGAGCCTAGAAAAAAAGCTATTTGGAATCTTGATTGGTAAGGTATGAAACAAATAGAGCAATCTTGGAAGAGTTACCATTTTAATAATGGCCGCTCTTCCGAACCATGAAAAAAATTTAGTGTGCTATTGTTTTAGATCTGACTCAATTTGTTTCAGTAATGGAATTAGAATTTTTAGAATACAAAGTATCCAGGCTCGGAGTCATCCAAATACCCAAGTATTTCAGAGCCCCTGTTACCCATCTAAGGGAACTTTTTTACTTTATTTTTAAAAGTTTGCACTCCGAAGTATTTAAATTGAGTACCTCGAATTTCGAAAAATTGATACGAAAATTTGATATATAGCTGTATTTTTCAAATTCGGAATTGTGATTAGGGGCTGTGTTACATAAAACAATAAATCATCTGCGTATGCCGCTACTTTGTATATGTTCTTCTTAACCACCATCCCATGTATTGATTCATCTGCTCTCACTTGCCTTAAAAAAGGTTCCATAGTTAAAATAAATAATAACGGCGACAGCGGGCATCCCTGACGGGTTTCATTTATTATATTAATTGGTTCCGATAATAAATGGTTTATTTTAATCCTCGCCGTTGGGCATTTATAAAGCAATGCTATCCATCCCAGCATTTTGGGGGGTGAATTCACATGTCTACAAGTAGCCATTAAAAAATCCCATGCTACTCTGTCGAAGGCCTTCTCTGGATCGGTCGACACGAGAAGGCCTTCGACATTTCGCTGCCGGGTGTGATATATCAGATTGAGCGTCTTAATTACATTATCCTTAGACTCGCCTCCCACCATAAAGCCCCCCTGGTCATCCGCTATTATAGTCGACAAAGTTGGTTTGATTCTATTAGCCAGTACTTTGGAGAAAGGTTTTAGATCTGTATTTAAAATATTTATATTAATTTGTTCACTTTATGAGTCTACACTTTCTGATTGGACTATTCACTTAATTATATCCTTTTTGGCTATATATGATCATAGTCACTGCTTCTTAGTGTCTCCACTTTGAGACTTATTCACCTGATGACCATCTTTTTTTCTCAATACCAATTTATTTTCACTGGTACACTTTAACTATTTGTGATTTTGCAATCTATTGTATGAACTTTCCAAGTCAGTCCCCTTCCACTGACTAATATACGTTTCACTTTGCACCTTATATCGCACCTGCACTTTTGCACATTTATTTGCACTTTTGCACATATTTATACCAAGTTAGCTATTCATTATTGAGTTAAATCTTTTAATTAGTGCACTTTGTTATATTCTCTTCTGGTATATGTGTTTGTGCACTATCTTCCCCCTTTTTTAGACCTACTTACCTTGTCCTTGGCAGAAATATATCATATTCACTTACCCACGGCAGGGCCATCTACCCCACTTTTTCATTACAGTCTGATCCACAGGTGGCTGGATAATCATCAGCTCCACCATGTGTTTCTATCTCTGCTATTATTGGATTCCCTGTTACCGACACAGCTTGCTGTTGACTCCTGCCCAGCAATGCATCCTGCTCGTCCAGCCTCCATCCAGTCGACATCTCGTCACTTTAGCCTGTCGCAGCTGGCAACCCCTGCTTGTTTGGGCATAGCATCCCTTGTCACCACCTTCAGGGGTGTCTTACACTCAGCCGTAAAGGAAGCCCTCTCAGCATTTCGGCATCCGACCAGGTATGTCACAGTAGCGTCATAAAATATTTAAAGTCACTTTTTAGGTGTACCATATTTATAGTGCCAATTTGTGATACAACATTTTCTATGATGTGATAGGGATGAGAACTCACACACACTGGAAGTTTTTATAGCTGCTCCTCGGGCTGCTGGCTTTTTTTTTTTTTCTGCCTTTAAACTCCCCTGCATGTTAGCCTATGGGGGAGATTTACTAAAACTGCTGCATGCAGACTCTGGTGCAGCTGTGCACTGAACCAATCAGTTTCTAACTTTGGCTTGTTCAATTAGGCTTTGCCAATAAAAACTAGAAGCTGATTGGTTACTATGCACAGCTGCACCAGATTTTGTGTGCAACAGTTTAGTAAACCTCTCCCACGTGTTCATGCACACATAAGGCCTGTACACACGATAAGAAATTCGGAAGGGAAGATTCGTCCGACGACCGATCTGCCGATTTTCGGATTGTTAGTATGGTGCTTTCAACAGCCGACTCCGACTTTTCGGCTGACAAAATCCTGATGTGCAGGCTATAAAATTTTTGTCCTCCGTCAACACACGTCCGATTTTCGTCTCATTAGTACAGATTTCGACGGGGAAAAATCTTGTGAGCAAGACTAGGCATGCTCAGAGACGAAAGAACACATACAAAGCAATCCAACACATGACATCACTTCTGAAGTAGAATTCTGTCGTACGGGAAAATTCGTATGAAAATAACCTCTTCACTTTCCACATCAGACTAGCATGCCACAAAAAACGGACGACAGATCGTTCGATAATCTGAGTGTGTGTACGGGGCTATAAACTTTTAGTTTAGTGGCAGGAGAGTTTAGAGGCTGGAAAAAACCCACTGCCAGTGCATCCAGGAGCAGCAGAATTTTTTCAAAAAAAGCTTGACGCATCTAAATGGCTAGAATAAATTATTATTTTGGCCAAAGAAATGAATTAACACCCATGAGTTGATTGACTGTAAACGTGCCTAATGCTTTTAAAAGTGTTAGAGAAGAAAAGGCTTCTAGGAGAGTTTGCTAAATGTCCTGTGTGCATGTGGCCTTAATATACTTTAACACTGTAGAAGGTCTTCACTAAACAATAAAATATTTTCTTAAGTAAACAGGCAGTGCTAATTTATTGAAGAATATGAATGCATATCAAAGTAAATAGACAACAGGGAACTAAAGTTTACAGTTTTTTCAGTGGATTGGTGATTAAAGTGGTTCTAAAGCCTTAAAGTGATGTAGCAGGTTTTCGAGGCATTGGGCCTGATGTGGGTCTGCCATTGTTACCGGTTACCTCTCCAGCCCATGTGAGCTGCGACCCTGGGTGTGAGAACTGAGACATCAACAACTCCGGCATCTTTGTTTGGTTATTTTATTGTATTTTAGGGGATGGGAGAAGGGAATGAGTGGGATACTCTTTAGGCTCAACTAGGTACAACTTTGGGACTTTTTCTAGAAAATTGCCTGTTAGCACTGCCTTGACGCCAGCCGACGCTAGCCAATGCTCACTGATGCTTTAAACACACTGAAGCTCTGAAACTGGTGCTGGAACCTCGACTTTAAGTCCATAAGATCCAGGACTGTAGAACATTGAACGTCTGACACTGCTTGTACTGCAAAGTCACTGACTACTCCCTCCAGCCTTGCACTGGCTTGAGGTTGCTTGCTGTGGATTTCACTTTCACTGTGCACTAACTCTTCAGGGCCCAAACTGCAAGCGCCCCCTTTAACACTTCAGGGTCCTCAACCTAGGTACCCCCTCTATCACTTCAGGGTCCTCTGACCAGGTACCCCCTTTACTGCTAGCTGATACTTGGATCCTAGAACCTTCTCCGGAGTGGTCCCCACTGACACTAGGCAGACCCCCCAGGGGCAATCCTCAGTACTCACGACCTGTGTAGGCTTTCCTGGGACTGGACCCCTCTCGCTCTCCGCTGGTTCTCGGCACCCCCTCAGCTCAACTTGGCACTCTCTGGATTCTCAGGCAGAGACAGCCATCCTCTACCTCCTTGGACTTTGCTTCCCGCCAAAGATGCTGAGTCACACACTTCCCTCAAACTTATACCCACTCCCAGAATCCTTTGCGGCAGAATCTGCCTTCTGGGGTAGTTACAAGCCTGAATGTGTCCCTGATTGGGTTTCCTCCACTGCCCTATGAGAAGCCTCTCACAGAGCCAGTGGGGAGACTCCCCCCCTCCTCAAACACACCTGGAAACTATGACACCCTACCAAAAAGAAATCATGGCCCTGCTGTTAGGCAGACAAGACCCACTATGCATTTACCTAGCACCTACCTGTAGGGTGCTACACCGATATTAAAGTCTGTTTTTTTTTTTTAAATAACAAACATGTCATACTTACCTGCTCTGTGCAGTGGTTTTGCACAGAGTAGCTCAGATCCTCCTCTTCTTGGGTCCCCCATCTGCACTCCTGGCCCCTATCTCCTGTCGAGTGCCCCCACAGCAAGCAAGCACCCTGCCGCCTCTCTCTCTCTCTCTCTTCATTGGCTCACAGGCTTTGATTGACAGCAGCAGGTGCCAATGGGCCCCCTGTTGTCTCAGCCAATGAGGGAGAGTCCAGGACAGCCGAGGCTTTCATGTAACATCGCTGTATCAAGATGGGGCTCAGGTAAGTATTAGGGGGGCTGCTGCACACAGAAGGTTTTTTAACCTAATGCAAAGAACGCATTAAGATAAAAAAAACCTTCTGCCTTTATATGCACTTTAAAGTAATTGTAAAGGTTAATTTTTTTTTTAAAATAACAAACATGTTATACTTGCCTGCTCTGTGCAAGAGTTTTGCACAGGGCAGCCTGATCAGACGTCAGATGCTCGGGGATTGCCGGGGTGACAGCGTGCTCATGCCCTCGCGTTTCGTCACCAAAGGACTTCAACGGCGCCGTCACCACCTTTTATCATCCTCCCTATGGGCGATGCGCTTTCCCCAGCCGGCTGTGACACCAGAAACAACAAAAGGGATATCGCAATCACCGCTATTTACCATACAATAAACAAAAAAGCAAAGGGGTGTTTCTCTTCTTCACACGGCAGTACTTAACCCCTTAGAAGCCTAATTGGGCCACAGAGCAATACAGAAGCCGTTCTTGTCACCAGAAGGTCCTCAACACCCCCACATAACGTCAGGGCGTGAGCACGCGGTCACCCCGGCAACCCCCGAGCGTCTGACGTCACACTCGGAACCCGGAACTCCGCTGGCTGGTACCAAGCCACGGGATGTACGAGTCATGTAAGCGGTGTCTGACCTTTCAGCCGTGAGGGTGCCTTCATGTCAAACAATGCTGTAATTTGATGCGATAAATGTGAGTGCATTTTATGGAGTGGTTTTAGTGTAATCTATATATATATATATATATATATATATATATATATATATACACATATATACACATCGTATCTCACAAAAGTGAGTATACCCCTCATATTTTTGTAAATATTTTATATTATCTTTTCATGTGACGACACTGAAGAAATTACACTTTGCTGCAATGTAAAGTAGTGAGTGTACAGCTTGTATAACAGTGTAAATTTGCTGTCCCCTCAAAATAACTCAACACACAGCGAATAATGTCTAAACCGCTGGCAACAGTGTCAATATTTTGTGTGGCCACCATTATTTTCCAGCACTGCCCTAACCCTCTTGGGCATGGAGTTCACCAGAGCTTCACAAGTTGCCACTAGAGTCCTCTTCCACTCCTCCATGATGACATCACGGAGCTGGTGGATGTTAGAGACGTTGCGCTCCTCCGCCTTCCATTCGAGGATGCCCCTCAGATGCTCAATAGGGTTTAGGTCTGGAGACATGCTTGGCCAGTCCATCACCTTTACCCTCAGCTTCTTTAACAAGGCAGTGGTCATCTTGGAGGTGTGTTTGGGGTCGTTATCATGTTGGAATACTACCCTGTGGCTCAGGGAGGGGATCATGCTCTGCTTCAGTATGTCACAGTACATGTTGACATTAATGGTTCCCACAATGAACTTTAGCTCCCCAGTGCTGGCAGCACTCATGCAGCCCCAGACCATAACACTCCCACCACCATGCTTGACTTTAGGCAAGACACACTTGTCTTTGTACTCCTCACCTGGTTGCTGCCATACACGCTTGACACCATCTGAACCAAATAAGTTTATCTTATTTAGCAATGCTGGCAGCACTCATACATCTATTTCCTAAAGACAACCTCTGTATATAACGCTGAGCACATACACTCAACTTCTTTGGTCGACCATGGCGAGGCCTGTTCTGAGTGGAACCTGTCCTATTAAACCGCTGTATGGTCTTGGCCACCATGCTGCAGCTCAGTTTCAGGGTCTTGGAAATCTTCTTATAGCCTAGGCCATCTTTATGTAGAGCCACAATTCTTTTTTTCAGATCCTCAGAAAGTTTTTTGCCATGAGGTGTCATGTTGAACTTCCAGTGACCAGTATGAGACAGTGAGAGCGATAAATCCAAATTTAACACACCTGCTCCACATTTACACCTGAGACCTTGTAACACTAACGAGTCACATGACACCGGGGAGGGAAAATGGCTAATTAAGCCCAAAATGGACATTTTCACTTAGGGGTGTACTCACTTTTGTTGTCAGCGGTTTAGACATTAATGGCTGTGTGTTGAGTTATTTTGAGGGGACAGCAAATTTACACTGTTATACAAGCTGTACACTCATTACTACATTGTAGCAAAGTGTCATTTCTTCAGTGTTGTCACATAAAAAGTTATAAAATATTTACAAAAATGTGAGGGGTGTACTCAATTTTGTGAGATACTGTATATCTATCTATCTATCTATATATATTTCGATATATATCAATATATATATCAATATAAATATATATATATATATATATATATATATATATATTGATATACATATTGATATATATTAATATATATCAAAATATATATATATAGATAGATATACAGTATCTCACAAATATATATATATATATATATATATATATATATATATATATATATATATATATATATATATATATATATATATATATATATATATATATCTCAATATATATATATATATATATATATATATATATCTCAATATATATATATATATTAGATTGTGGGTTTTACATTAGATTGTAGGTTTACTTATATTATGTTATCTATCTCTCTTTGTACACTTTCTTATTGTACTGTGCACTGTACAAACTGGTGTCACTGACACTTGAAATGTTCAACCAAATGTTCCTTTACTTAGTCATTCATGTAACAGTTGTCACAGCTTCTACTATTTCAAAACAATAGTAGCCATCTGAGCCCGGAAACATTATAGTGATATATATGTTGTACTGTTAACCACGTGGAGGCCTTCATTCCCCATGCGATGGCTTCTCCACCCAACAAAACACAAGCTGTGCTGAAACCGCATTGAATCATTAAAGAGATAATGCCTGCAGGTGCTGAACTCTCCTTTCTTGGCACAATGATATATTCAGCTATAGTCTCAATTTACAAGGATGTTATTTCATGTTACTGCGGCAAACACGGGCCCTAAAAAGAATACTATTCACAAAGGATAATAACTGAATATATGAATACAATTCACTAGATATAGAGGCTATAACCTACAGTAATAAAACAAGCAATGAATATAATTTAAAACAGAACGAGGGGCACAATAATTTAAAAGAATTATTGTAATACCATCTTGCATAAAATTGAAGGATAAAAAAAGAGTCAAGTATATATACAATTTCTTTTAAATGGAAAACAGTAATAAATGAACAAGAATACTATTTGTGTAGATGTAAATTCAATCACAATAATCGTGTATCCACTTTAACAATAATGTCATTTTCAATTATTTTTTTCACTCTGCAGTTTTCATTAAAATAAGATCCAGTGATTCTGTTATTAAAGTCCTTGTTCAGGCACTTCTTGTTTTGTAAATCATGACATGTTGGCAACAAGTTCAGTATAAGTCCCCGTTCACACTAAGGCGACCTGTGAGGCGACCTGGTCGCCTCACAGGTCGCCGTAGGTCGCCTTCCATAGGGAAGCTGCGGACCCGTTCTAATAGGAGCTGGTAAAGGCGCCAAATTTAAAAAGTGACTGTATTCAAAAATGCTGTTTTCAGCATTTTGAATACATTGAAGTGCAGTGGAGGGGTCTAGGATCTTTTAGACCCCCCCCCCCCCGATCCCTCCATAAAGAGTAGCTGTCACTGCCTTTTGCTGTCACAAGGGATGTTTACATTGTGACAGCAATAAAAGTGACCAGCTTTTTTTTTTCTTTTTAAAACCTGTGCTAAAATTAAAAAAATAAATAGAAAAAAAATGTTTAACCACACCCGTTGCGGTAAGCTTGCGCACGAAAGAAAATGCATATGGAAGTCGTGCCCGCAAATGAAATCACTGTTCAAACCACAAATGTAAGGTATTGCCGCGATCACCAGAGCAAGACCAGTAATTTAAAAAAAAGAGCTACTCTGTAACTCTAAACTGGTAATGGGTAAAAATGTTTTAACCGTCGCCTATGGAGATTTTTTTTGACCGTAGTTTGTTGCCATTCCACGGGTGTGCACAACTTTAAACCGTAACATTTTGGGTATCTATTTACTCTGCGTCACATCATCTTTCACAATATACAAAAAAATGGGCTAACGTTACTGTTTAGTTTTTTTTTAAAATGCAGTGAAATTTAATTTTTCCCAAAAAATGGCATTTGAAAGATGACTGCCATTTTATTCTCCAGAGTCTTTGCTAAAAAATATATATAATGTTTGGGGGTTCTAAGTAATTCTCTAGCAAAAAATACGAAGTTTAACTTGTAAACAACATGTGTCAGAAATGGGCTCGGTCCTTAAGTGGTTAAAAATAGTTGAAAAATTACATAATGGATGATACGTCTCCCATTCTTCACATTCTCCCCATGAGGGAAGCAACCGAGGAAAGTTTTCCATCTGACACAGCGACAACTTCCAAAAAAGATAATAGCAAGAGGCCAACTGTAACACCTTCTCTTTTTTACAAGAGAGACCGGGCAGTACCTGCAAAGGCTGTTGCCAGTGGCCATAGCTTAACCACTTTACGTCTGCCTGCAGTAATATACCTGCGGCAGAGTGGCTCGTTATCGTCTGACGACGTAGTACTACGTCGCCAGACACTCCCCCTTCTCGGCGGCGCGCGCGCGCCGCCGGATGTTCGCTCCCGCTGTATTCAGTCACAGCGGGAGTCGGGCCAGGGGAGGAGCAGCGGCGATCGCCGCCGCTCTTCCCTGATCGTCGGGGATCTAGTGTGGAGATCCGCCTGCTTGTGTAAACACAAGCGGGAGGATCTCCTAAGTGACAGGCAGGGTCAGATTGCAGGGTTCAGCATAGCTGAACCCTGGATCTGTCCTTGTGTCACTCAGTCACCTCTTCCCACACACGTCAGTAAGCACCAGGCATACATTAACCCCTCCCTCTCCAATAAAATTAACCCCTTCCCTGCCAGTGTCATTTTTACAGTAACAGTGCATATATATAGCACTGATTACTGCAGTAATGTCACTGGTACCCCCAAAAGTGTCAAAAATGTCAGTCAAGGGTCCGATCTGTCCGCCGCAATGTCGCAGTCCCGCAAAAAAAATCGCAGATCGCCGCCATTACGCGTTAAAAAAAACCCACCAAGAATGACATAAATCTTTCCCTTAGTTAGTAAACGCAATAACTTTTGCGCAAACCAATCAAAATACGCTTATTGTGATTTTTTATACCAAACATGGGTTGCAGAAAACAAATTGGCCAAAAATTTAAAAAAAAATTGGTGTTTACATCTTTTTTGGGGGGAATTTCATATAAAAAAATGTTAAAAATATTGTTATTTTTTCAAAATAAATGCTTTTTTTTTTGTTTATAGCGCAAAAAATAAAAATCGCACAGGTGATCAAATACCACCAAAAAAAAGCTCTGTTTGTGGGGAAAAAAGGACGTAAATTTCGTTTGGGTACGGTGTCGCACGACCGCGCAATTGTCAGTTAAAATCTCACAGCGCCGAATCGCAAAAAGTGGCCCAGACGTAAGACAGCAAAATGCTCCGGTGGTAAAGTGGTTAAGACAGCCAAAAACAGAGATTTTACAGCTTGAGGAGCCAACTGCTCCAGATGTAAAAATATCAGGAAACATCCCAACTGATAGCAGCAGCTGTACAAGTATCAATACAAGTATTTCACTATTAGTAAATCTAAGTAGGTACCAGACAGAACAGGCTGCTGAACTAGAAATACCTCTAAGTTCGACCATTGAAGGTCTTGACTTAGGAGGTCTTGATTTTAATCTAGAGGGACTACAACTACACCGATCTCAGAATATTGGTTCTGTGACTCCTGTCTCTTCTCTGTTATTCTCCTCACCCTCAAAAAGAGTGTCATCGCCCTCCTCTTCTGGCTCTCCTCTTTTGCTTTACTCTTCCTCCCATTCAAGTAGTGCCACTGCCACCATTGTTAGGCCACCAAGTTTTTCTGAAGCCACAGAAGCTGGCAAGAGCCATCAGCCTAAACAGATTGTACATTCTTCACCGCCCAGTGGCGGACGATGAACCAAAATCTGGGAACATTTTGTGTGCAGAATGACCGGGTAGAGGAGCTTCTCAATTATCTTCTCAAAGATAATTCAACATTGTCCCTGTATTACTCAGCAATGAGCCAATCAGAGGGGAAAAGATTGCGGTTATCACTGTAGTACAACCAACTACTACAGTTATTGTCAACTTCCCCAAAGGCCCCTCAGGTAACAATAAAGATTATCCCTGGTGTTTAGCTTTAAATACATAAACGTACACCTGCCTCCAATCAAAATCTTTCATTTTAATGCTGTGTTCCTGTGATTCATAATCTTAACACATTGGTGGCTTTATCTGTTATAGAAACCCTTTTATAGAAACCATAATTCAACATTGCCCCTGTATTACTCAGCAATGAGACAAAGGAGCATCTTGAGGATGAAGCACCACACCTATGAGCACTTTTTAATTTCCAGCTGCTCACATACAGGAAAATCAGGACTTTGTCAGATGCCAGCAGGGCCGCAATAAGGCAGTACAACCAGCCCTCCTGTATTGGACCCAAACCTCCTCAGTTCAAAAAGGGAGGCCTGGGCACCTGCCGAGCAGGAGGCCTATCAGTACTGCCTTATTGTTGACACTTGTGCCTCTTGTACAGTGCTGCTGGCTTCTAATTTTCTTTTTTTTTCCTCTGGCTGCACTGCAAGAGGATCAGTTCTAGCTTCTTCGTCCCCTTCCCCCTGCTGTCTGGGACCCCTGTGTACCCCTTTCCCCTGCAGTGCCGTTGTTTCCCCTCCTTTCCCCCTGGCAGCTGCTGAGGGCACACAGATGGTTTTTTTCAGGATGGTAAGCAGGGGGGGGCTCACCATCCTGAATGAACATACCACCCTAAATGAACGCAGTAAGCGATCAGTACCAATTGCTCGCTGTGCGAGTGCAGATATTGCCTTTGTATTGCTATTCACTTGAATAAGTTATGTTCAACAGAGTATAATTTCTGCCATCGCCGCAAAGCATAGCATTGCGGGCATTGCATTTTAGGAAAGATATCATTTGAAATTTTCGTAGGAGGGGGGCCCTGTCAGGTAGGCTGCACGGGGCCCTGTGATTTCTATTAGTAGCCCTGGATTCCAGGCCACATATTATACAAAGCAAAATGTTAATAAAGTGGTCAAAGACACATGGAGCCTTCTGCACAGTAAAGGCATTCATTATAGGTGCACTCATACATAACTTCTGCAGTCTATAACATTTATACACAGAGCAGGCTGTATGTTAGCATGTGGGTTAGCAGCTCCTTCTGATCAGGGGTCATTTTGGCTTATCTGAGCCCCACAGTGGAAAATATTATTCTTACTCTTCCCGCTAGCTGACACCGTGTACCACTTGCAGACAGTTTGGGAGAGACAATGCAGAACCTTCCACCAGCGCTTACAAAATAACAGCTCTTTGTGGACTATGCCCAAATTCCAGGGTGGGAGCCATATGTAAGCCCATGCTGATGCTGAGGACCATATGACAGTAGCCCAGCCACTTGGGGGGATGCATCCCAAACCACATGGACCACCCCACCATTGGAATTCTTCATCACTCGGCCACCACCGCTCCTATTCCAAGCTGGCTATTATTTAATTTTGGGCTGCAGCTCACACAGTCCACTCACCATTTCTCAGACAGCACAAATGCTTTTTCATAGCTTAACTAGTTTCCAAACTTAGCAATAACAGTTCCAAATACTGGTGGTAACATTTCCCAAACAATAGCAAGTAAAAAGCGGTCAATGCCTAAAACAATTCTGGCTATTTTCAGTATGAGCACTAGGAGGTGCTGCGGTGCTTAGATTACCTCTTTATCTCTCTCTCTCACTTGTGGGAAGTGACTGCCCCAATTCGCAAGTCCCACATTCGGTTCAAGCCCAAAGGAAAGTATCACTATATAGGGTGCCTTCAGAGGGGGAAAACAAACTCCAAAGTCCTCTGCAACGTTGTTCCAGAACTTTCTCAGTTCCCTCAGCTTACTAAATAACTCCTTTCCTTGTATTTATGGCCTCAGAACAGAGAAATAGAGAGAACCACACCTACAAGGGGTTAGGGCACCACAGCAGTAGAACATTAGCACTGTAATCCCTGATTACACGTGTGCCTCATACCTATCTTGGGTTGGAGAGAGTCTTTGTGAAAGGGTCACAGCACACTCTGTGGCTACCTTGTATGTTGCTATGTGCTCTTTTGCAAAGCTCTTCTCTAGCACCTACAGCTGCATGGGTACCCAAAGAGTAATTGCATGTGTCACTTTTTTGCTGACAATTTTCCCCATGGCTCCTTAGAATCTTCAGTTTAAGCTTGTCAAGCTGGATTGTGCTGACATGACCACTCACTCCTTGAATTTCGGCCGATTCAGCAGATTCAAGCTATGTATGACCAGCTTTAGTCTGTCTATTTCTTCTTTGCAGTGGTGACTGGGGAGGTCTCTGCTCCCCTGTCAACATCCATGCAGTCACCCACAGCACTGGCTATCCAGTTGCCCATTAGTGCTCCAACAGCTCTTAGACCCCTCTGACATTCTGCAGGCAGCTAAAGGGTTCATAGAAGTTATAGTCTGGTTGGGTGCCCTTTGTGTACAGGAGGACAAGTGGGGTTTCCTGACAACCCCTCCCACAGGCAGCCACTAAGTGGGGCTTAATGGGAAACCCAGTGAGGATTTCACAGGGCGGAGATGTTTGAGTGGTAAGATTTTTAGGAGTTTGCAAATTGCCCAGAGATTAGCTTTAAATCTACAATAAGATAGTCCATTTTAAACCAGCCATAAATAGACTTTGTTTTATAGGGGAAAAACACTCATTGTCATTGTCTCCCAATTGTTCTCCTACATTACTCCTGCATTGTCACATTTTTCAAGTGGAAACAACAAGAGATCCTGCTGCTGTGCATTGCACAGGTGAGTTCCATTGTTGTCCCATCATGGAATCCATCCTAAGGAATCTTATACCGCCATCACTTGAGCAAGTGCATGCGCCCACAAAGAAGCTGCAAAGAGTCTGCAAGAGATAAACAGAACTGAGATGCAACAAAGAATACAAAAAGACACTGGGGCGACGCTACTTGCCGGGGCGACCTCACAGGTCACGGTGCGTAGCTCGCACCGTGACCTCGGAGCGACCGACACGGTCTTCATATCATTGAAGTCAATGCAGGTCGCTCCAGGTCGCCCCAAAGAAGCTCCGGACCCTTTTTCTAAGTCGGAGCGACTTGTATCGCTCCTATTAGAACGGGTCCACAGCTTCTCTATGGTAGGCGACCTATAGCAACCTGTCAGGCGACCAGGTCGCCTGACAGGTCGCCCCAGTGTGAACGGGGTCAAATCAAGTATTATTACAAACCACAGTTGTTTATGATACACAGAGCTTTAACAAGCTAAATGTAATTCATTTTTGACTTACATGCACTCGGTTTTTTCCCCTGTAATTATATTTCATTATAGAAATATGTTTAATTACATAGTGTAACAGAATCATATTCTTCTTGGTTCAGTCACATGAATTAAAGATATTTACAAGATCTGCTTTATCCGTTTCGCATTTTGCTCATTCAGATTACTTCTCATATCTTGCACCTATTACACTCCAGACTGAATAAAAATGTGTTATATAAACCAAAAATTTGCATAGGCCTGAGCAATATAAACTATTATTACAAAGCCATGCAGATTATACTTTTAGCCAAAATGCACAATGGACCTCCCATTATTGGCCTAAAGTATCTTACAAAAGTGAGTACACCCCTCACATTTTTGTAAATATTTTATTATATCTTTTTATGTGACAACACAAAGAAATTACACTTTGCTATAATGTAAAGTAGTGAGTGTACACCTTGTATAACAGCGCAAATTTGCTGTCCCCTAAAAATAACTCAACACACAGCCATTAATGTCTAAACCGCTGGCAAAAAAAGTAAGTACACCCACAAGTGAAATGTCCAAATTGGGCCCAAAGTGTCAATATTTTGTGTGTCCACCATTATTTTCCAGCACTGCCTTAACCTTCTTGGGCATGGAGTTCACCAGAGATTCACAGGTTGCCACTGGAGTCCTCTCCCACTCCATGATGACATAATGGAGCTGGTGGATGTTAGAGACTTGTGCTCCTCCACCTTCAATTTGAGGATGCCCCACAGATGCTCAATAGGGTTTAGGTCTGGAGACATGCTTGGCCAGTCCATTACCTTTACCTTTAGCTTCTTTAGCAAGGCAGTGGTTGTCTTGGAGGTGTGTTTGGGGTCGTTATCATGTTGGAATACTGCCCTGAGGCCCAGTCTCCGAAGGGAGGGGATCATGCTCTGCTTCAGTATGTCACAGTACATGTTGGCATTCATGGTTCCCTCAATAAACTGTAGCTCCCCAGTGCCAGCAGCACTCATGCGTCCCCAGACCATGACACTCCCACCACCATGCTTGACTGTAGGCAAGATACATCTGTCTTTATACTCCTCACCTGGTTGCCGCCACACACGCTTGACACTATCTGAACAAAATTAGTTAATCTTGGTCTCACCACAGGACCACAGGACATGGTTCCAGTAACCCATGTCCTTAGTCTGCTTGTCTTTAGCAAACTGTTTGCGGGCTTTCTTATGCATCATCTTTAGAAGAGGATTCCTTCTGGGACGACAGCCATGCAGACCAATTTGATGCTGTGTGCGGCGTATGGTCTGAGCACTGACAGGCAGACCCCACACTCCTTCAACCTCTGTATCAATGCTGGCAGCACTCATATGTCTATTTCCCAAAGACAACCTCTAAATATGACGCTGAGCCCATGCACACAACTTCTTTGTTTGACCATGGAGAGGCCTGTTCTGAGTGGAACCTGTCCTGTTAAACCGCTGTATGGTCTTGGCCCCTCTACTGCAGTTCAGTTTCAGGGACTTGACAATCTTCTTATAGCCTAGGTCATCTTTATGTAGAGCAAAACGTCTTTTTTCAGATCCTCAGAGAGTTCTTTGCCATGAGGTGCCATGTTGAACTTCCAGTGACCAGTATGAGAGAGTGAGAGTGATAACACCAAACTTAACACACCTGCTCTCCATTCACACCTGAGACCTTGTAACACTAATGAGTCACATGACACCGGGGAGGAAAATGGCTAATTGGGTCCAATTTGGACATTTCCACTTAGGGGTGTACTCACTTTTGTTGCTAGCAGTTTAGACATTAACCACTTAAGCCCCGGAAGATTTTACCCCCATTCCGACCAGGGGGTATTTTGCGATTCGGCACTGCGTGAATTTAACGCACAATTGCGCGGTCGTGCGACGCTGTACCTAAACGAATTTGACGTCCTTTTTTTCCCACAAACAGAGCTTTCTTTTGGTGGTATTTGATCACCTGTGCGATTTTTTGATCACGCGCTATAAACAAAAAAAGAGCGTCAATTTTGCAAAAATAGCAATATTTTTCACATTTTTTTATATGAAATTCCCCCAAAAAAAAATGTAAAAATCAAAATTTTTAAAAATTTTCGGCCAATTTGTTTTATGCTACCTATGTTTGGTAAAAAAAATCGCAAAAAGCGTATTTTGATTGGTTTGCGCAAAAGTTATCGCGTTTACTAACAAAGGGAAAGATTTTTGTCATTTTTGTTGTTTTTTTTTTTAACGCGTAATGGCGGCGATCTGCGATTTTTTTTGCGGTACTGCGACATTGCGGCGGACAGATCGGACCCTTGACTGACATTTTTGACACTTTTGGGGTTACCAGTGACATTTCTACAGTAATCAGTGCTATACATATGCACTGTTACTGTAAAAATACACTGGTAGTGAAGGGGTTAACTTTATTTGGAAGGGAGGGGCTGTGTGTGTCCCTAGGGGCGTGGTTTCTACTGTGATTGGCTGTGGCTCTAGCTGTAAGGACACTGATCAACGGATCTACATACCAGATCCGTTTTATCAGTGTCTTTGCAGCGAGGAGAATGACAGGCAGTTTGTTTACACAAGCTGCCTGACATTCTCCCTCTCCCCCGCCGATCGCCGAGTGACCGGCGGACATCGGGTCCACTGGTCACACGCGCGGGGGGGTCCGTGACCACGCGGGAGCGGGAGCGCGCCCCCGGGGGCGCGCGCTCGCTCCCTAGACCCTCACAAGCAAGCAACGTAGCCCTACGTTAGTTTGCCTGTGAGGGGCTGACCGCCGACGTAGATAGTCGTGCGGCGGTCGGCAAGTGGTTAATGGCTGTGTGTTGAGTTTTTTTTAAGGGGACAGCAAATTTACACTGTTATGCAAGCTGTACACTCATTACTTTACTTTGTAACAAAGTGTAATTTCCTCAGTGTTGTCACTGTGGGTGTTTGAAAACAAATACAGTAAATTCTTTGAATCTAAGAAAAGTCTGTACAATACTTCCTGTCAAGAAAATAAACACCACTGTCATCTAGAATTCGACCCTTACAAGAACATCACAACTGCTAGAGTTGCTGTTTACAACTTGAAATGTACCAGTCACCAAAGCCCCACTGAATTTTTTGTGCTCAAAAGTGCCTACCACCTAACAGAAGAGGAACCGAATTATAATCATCCTGAATTTAAACTTCTGTTTGATGAGGCATTACCAGCTTACCTTAAAGTCTAAGTCTGTTTTATGAGGCATTACCCACATACATTAAAAGACTAGCACAAGATTACCATAGGAGATGTTCACTGGACTGGTTGGTGAAAGAGAGTGATAATTTATACTCTATCCAACAGGCCAGTGAATACAGAGAAAAATGTGGAGCTGGTCCTAAGATCATGGCGGAAACTGCCATTTCCCCTCAACTGCTAATATTTGAAACAAGGAGGAAAATATATGCTGAGGTAGTCAGGGGAAATATGGCAAGTAGACACCAAAGAGTGGCACATTTTACCCCACCAGTAAGGATGGGGGAGCAAAGGTCACTCACTAATTTTGTTGAAATGGAACAGGGCCAAGGTTTAGGAGTAGCCAATGGGAATACACCCAAAGGCCCAGGGTTACCCAGGAGGGTGGAAACCCCCACTCTACAAGATACCCTCCAAACCGTGCAGGTTAATAGGGATCCACGACACCCTAGAGCGCCTCAAAACCCTAGGGAAAGCCAAGTCTCCCAAAGGCCCAGTCCACTACATGAAAACAGAACCAGTGGTTCTGACTGTGATGTGTCCATTCAGTCTGAGCCAGAGGCTCAGAGGACTCGCAAGAATGGGGCCATAATCAATCCGAATCTGACAGGTCAAGGAGTCCAGTCGAGGCTTGATTTGATAAAATTGCTAATCTGGTAAACAGGAACTTTACAGCCCAGGGCTTTAATAATTTTTCTTCAGGGTCCTATCACAGGGCCAATCAAGGGCCACAGAATCCCTGGATGACAAGGTTACAAGGGTTTAGAGGGATGCACTCAATAAAGGCATAGGAGACAGAGGTTCTAATAACATTTTATCCCCAGGTCATAGTAATGAGGAACGTGAAGTCCCTGCCAGGGGACCCTGGTTGTTAGATATTAACTATTCTCCTATTTTTCTGCATTTACTTCATCCCTCTGACTTAAGCAGGTCGCTCAAAGCAACCAATCCAAAAGAAGTTGCCAAAGGTGGTAATTCCAGAGGAAAACGAAATACTAATGGTGCTATTAATGTCAAGAGGCCTAAAGATTCCTGTATTATGGTAACAGATAAAGAGTCATGAGCATAAAAGTAGCTGATTGCCTTAAATAAGTTGTAGTAATATTTAATTACTTACAGTGAGAAGGTAAAATAGCCCCATCATATGTGAAACCGATATGGCCAAATTTCTTATTTCACTCCCTAATATGTCTCTGAGGAGCATAACCCAGTTGTTAATTGTATGGTATCCTTAACCACTTAAGCCCCAGCCCTATTTCGGACACTTTTTGTTTACAAGTTTAAATCAGTATTTTTTCCTAGAAAACTACTTAGAACCCCCAAACATTATATATATTTTTTTAGCAAAGACTCTGGAGAATAAAATGTCGGTCATTGTAATATTTTTTATCACGCGGTATTTGCGCAGCGGTCTTTAAAGCGCCATTTTTTTGGAAAATTTTTGAAAAATCACATTTCACTAATTTTAAAAAATACTAAACAGTAAAGTTAGCCCATTTTTTTTGTATATTGTGAAAGAACATGTCACGCCGAGTAAATAGATACCCAACATGTTACGGTTTAAAATTGCGCCCCCCCGTGGGATCGCGACAAACTACGGTCAAAAGAGATCTCAATCTGCGACGCTTTAAATTTATGTAACGGTTACCAGTTTAGAGTTAGAGTGTAGCTCTTTTTTTTAAATTATTGCTCACGCTCTGGCGATCGCGGCGATACCTCACATGTGTGGTTTGAACAGCGATTTCATTTGCGGCTCGACTTCCGTATACGTTTTTTTTTGTGCGCGAGCTAACGGTGACGGGGGCGGCTAAATTTTTTTTTTTTTTTATTTTCCCATTTATTTTATTTATTTTTTTAACTTTATTAAAGTTTTAAAAAAAAAAAAAAAATCTGATCACTTTTATTGCTGTCACAAGCAATGTAAACATCCCTTGTGACACCAATATGTAGTGACAGGTACACTTTATGGAGGGATCGAGGGTCTAAAAGACCCTAGACCCCTCCACTACACTTCCCTGTATGCAAAACGCCGAAAACGGCATTTTTGCATACAGCCGTTTTTCAAATTTGCCGCCTTTTGCAGCACAGTAACCCGGAAGTGACGTCATGGACGCCGCCTCCGGGTTACGTCATCGGAGACCCGATCGATGCCGTTTCCGGCATTCATCGGGACTCCATCCAGCCGGCGGACGTGCCGGCTGGGTGCTCGGGGCTCCCGGTGGAACGGGAGCCCCGGGCAAAGCCACGGAAGGCGGCGGGAGGGGGGGGGACGTCCCCTCCCGCCCCCCCGGGTACCGATCGAGCGGCTCCCGAGCCGCATCGGTCGGTACCGACGGAAAGCCAACCGTCGGCTCTAAACCACGGTACCGGGATGGTGCCTCTAGCTAGAGGCATCATCCCGGTACACTACCGCAAAGTTTACTGACGTAGACCTACGTTAGTATGCGGTAAGTGGTTAAAGGAGTTGTAAATTAAGGAAGGTTTTTTTAATCTTAATGCATTCTAAGTAGAGTTGAGCGGACACCTGGATGTCCGTGTTCGGCGGGTTCGGCCGAACTTGAAAAAAAAGTCCGGGTCCGTGTCCCGGACTTTTTCCGAACTTTACCTGGACACTGAACCCCATTGAAGTCAATGGGGACCCGAACTTTCAGGCACTAAAATGGCTCTAAAACACCAATGGAAAGGGCTAGAGTGCTGCAAATGGCAGCAAAACATAGTTAAGAGAATGGCAAGTGCTCTGCAAACAAATGTGGATAGGGAAATAACTTAAAACAACAAAAAAAAAAAAAAACAGAAAAATAAAACAATGTTCTTCATCTGTGAAGGACGAGGCCCATATGGAGTAGGAGGGAGGTTGAGGTGGTGGTGGATGTGGCGGTGTCATAGGCATGCGCACAGGGTGTGCCGGGTGTGCCTGGGCACACCCTAATCACCTAGGGCACATTAGCATTATCGCTCTGTTTGCCAGTGAGGAGATGGGAAAGATCTCCCTCGGACCTGCTCTGCCATAAGAGAAGTGCCACACACTTCTATTTCACTTTGCCAGCAGGGAGAGTAATGTACCGGGGCCATATACATGTAGGAAAACACATGCATGTGTATTTAAACTTTGGGGTGCACACCCTAATGCAATAGGCTGCGCACACCTATGGGCGGTGTAGGTGGAAGCGGCGGTGGAGGACGAGGTAGCCAACACTGCTTTTTTTCAGTCATTTTAAATGAGGGTACACCCCAAAAGAGTGAGAAAGATCAAAAATAGATCAATGGCTGAGTAAGGTCGGTATCCATCTCTATTCTGCACAAGGTACGGAAAAGTCCTGTGGGATCCATGCCTGGTTCATTTTAATGAACGTGAGCTTGTCCACATTGTCTCTGGACAGGCGGCTGCGCTTGTCTGTGATAACGCCCCCAGCCGTGCTAAATACACGTTCAGATAATACACTGGCTGCAGGGCATGCCAGCACCTCCAAGGCATAAAGGGCAAGCTCAGGCCATGTGCCCAATTTGGAGATGGGGAAAAAAAGTTGGCGCAATCGGACAGTGTGGGTAACTGCAGCAGTGTCAACTGTGGGCAGATAATGGGGTGCGATCCGGTGGCTGTACACTGGGATGGCTGCAGGCTTGTAGAGGGTGAAGCAACCCTGTAAGATACCAAGAAGAGAGAGAGAGAGAGAGCCCAGCGCCGATCTGAGTGTAGCACAGCAGTACTTTAATGACACACAAATTACAATGCTACTTACAAGAGGTGGATAAAAGCAGGCATCTTAAAATCAATAGGGGAAAGTCTCTGTAGTCACATCCTCGGTGGAAGGTCCGGTCAGGCGGGAGCGCTGTGATGAGGGAGGGCAGCCGATGACCTCATGTGGGAGGCGGGGGACGTGCCGATCCTCTTTGATGTTGATGCAGCGTGGGACCGCCGGTCGGATGGGTGCAACGTCACTTCAGGAGACACCAGGGGATCAAACGGCGACGCGTTGCGGAGCTCAGCTCCTTCTTCAGGCCGTGCGGGGGCCATATTGGTTGTGGTATTTATGCCAGTATTCCGGGGTAGGCAGTATGGTGACTCGGGAGGGACAAAATTGGGAAAAACAAACCAGCAATGTGATAATATGTTGAACGAAGGGGGGAGGAGGCTAGAGGGCGGAGAAGGGGAGGTTTGGATGTGTGGGAAAGGGGGAGGAGGGGGAGGGGGGGGGAAAAGGGGACTGGATGTTATTGAATTAAAGACAATGTAGGTGTAGCCATACAGAATGAAACTGTATGGAGAGGAGAATAATGTGCATGAAGGGGCCAAATGTTCTTTTGGGTGCACTCGGGTGCGTGTATAGAGTGACCCGTGGGATGGGAGCGCACTTGTCTAGGTGTCTGTGATTAAGAATATTGTTATGATGTGAATGGGTATGTACAGGGTGTCAGGGAATGTCAGGAGTTTTTTAACATGATAAGATGGATGGGATCCAAGTGATATTAGTGAAGTATATGGACCTACGCATGGAGGCATACATGGGGGAGAAGGATGGAAAATGTGTGTGCGTGCTAGCATGCATAACTATGCACGCATGTTGACAGGTTCTGGTTCATGGTCGGAAGTTAGGGATGCCAGCCCACAGGCTTGCATGTATGTGTATATAGAAACGCACACTCACAAGCATGTACGTGGCGCATTTTGCATACAGATACAGAATTAAAAGTCCAACCACACACGCACAAGCACACCGATGGGAATCGTTGTGCCAGTGCGCGGGCGGTTACCGTGCGGGGCATATACAAAAGAGAGTCGTGCTGAAAATGGGATGGTGGCAAAGAAACTGTATGAATGGGGTGACTTATATACGGTACTTACTTTGGAGTAGGCTTGGTGTAGGGAAGCATATGTAGGAGGGTTCACAGAGATCTCTGGAAGGCGGAGGGAAGAACCTGGGCAAAAAATGGTCATGTTAGTACAAGGGTTAATACTTGGGGAGATGGGCTACAGCAGCACATTGATTTCAATTTCTTCGTTCAGGCCCCCAGGCGAGAGCGTTTCAAGGGAGTAGATCCAGAAGGTTTCCCTCTGGCACAACCGCTTGAAACGCTCTGTCCTGGGCAAGGTGTTCGGAATTGATTCGATTACCCACACCTTGAGTCCAGAGGGAGATTTGTTGTGGGACTCTGCAAAGTGTCTGGGGACACTGTGTTTGTCCTTCCCTTTTTCGACCAGCCTGCGATGCTCGCCGAAACGTTTTCTGAGGGGCCTGATGGTACGGCCTACATAGAATAGTCCACATGGGCAGGTTAGGCAATAGATTACATATTCTGTGGAGCAGTTGTAAAATTGTTTGATGGGGTATGTTTTGCCTTTCACGGTGAACTCAGTCTGGCCGTGTTGGACATGGGCGCAAGTGAGGCACAGAGGTTTCCGGCACTGGTACATCCCTATGAGGGGGATGAGGCAGATGGTGGTGGTAGGGTGGGGAGTGTTGGGTTTGAGTTTACTCGGGGCAATGAGATTTTTGATGTTTGAGGATTTTCTGTAGGAGACTTTGGGTACAGGGGGGATGGAGGATTTTAGATGGGGGTCCTCTGATAGGATGGACCAGTGTTTTTGTAAGATCTTTTCCATTTGTCTGTGTTTGGTATGGAATTGTGTGGTAAAACGGAGTGGTTGGGGCAATGAGTTCTTTGGTTGAGGTGAGGCCTGGGGAGCACTAGGGTCATATTTTGACAGATAATCTGAGTGAGCTTGTTGGACCAGGGATGCGGGATATCCTTTATCTACGAATTTTTGGGTTAAAAGGGCACTTTGTTCGCGGTAATCCTGTTGTTTTGTGCAATTGTGTTTCAAGCGGCAGAATTGACTCTTTGGGATGTTGGAGATCCACCTGGGATGGTGGCAACTATGGTAATGTAGGAATGAGTTTCCTGCGGTGGGTTTTGTGTAATTTTTGGCTACGATGTTGCCTTCTTCATGATATAGGGTGAGATCTAGAAATGCCAATTGAGCCGAATCACATACAGAGGTGAAGGATAGATTGAAGAGATTTTGATTGCAATGTTGTACAAACTGTGTGAAGGTGGAAATTGGACCGTCCCAGATGACGATGATGTCGTCTATGTATCGGCCATAGAATATGATGTGAGGCATGAAGGGGTTGTTATGCCAGATGTATTGGGCTTCCCAGAGACCCATGGTGAGGTTGGCATAGCTGGGTGCAAAATTGGCGCCCATCGCTGTGCCAGTGACTTGGAGATAGAAGTCTCCGTTGAACTCAAAGTAGTTCCGGGTGAGGCAGAGTTCAGTGGCATCTAGGATGAATTGAGCTTGCTGGGGGTGGATCGTAGGGTCTGCAGATAGGAAGTGTGAGACGGCCCTGAGTCCCACTTGATGGGGGATGGAGGTGTACAGGGAATTGACATCCAGGGAAGCCCACATGTAAGTGGGTTCCCAGGAATAGTGACTGAGGAGGTCGAGTAGGTAAGCTCCGTCTCTGATGTATGAGGGAAGGCTTTGTGCTAATGGTTGCAGGAATAAGTCAATGTATTGGGAAAAGGGGCTGGTGATGCTGTCCATGGCGGCTACGATGGGTCGGCCAGGGGGGTGGGTGCTGTTTTTGTGGATTTTGGGTATGTGATAGAAATATGGGGTGGAAAAGAAATCTCTGTTGAAGAATGAGAGTTCTTGTTTGTTGATTATTCCCTCTTCCATAGCGTCTCTGGCGAGGGACTGCGCCTCTGCTTGGAACTTAGTGAGGGGGTCCTGTGGGAGGGGGCGGTATGTGGAGGTATCTGAAAGAAGCCGGGTGGCCTCCTGGATGTAGTCGGCCCTGTTTTGGACCACTATGCCTCCGCCTTTGTCCGCGGTTTTAATTATGAGGCTTTGGCTCTGGGTGAGGTGTTTCAGGGCAAGTTTTTCTGCTTGACTGAGATTGGAAGCTGGACCATGGGAGGGGTTTTTTGATCGTTTGCACATTTTGAGAATGTCCGCGTAAACTACTTGATAGAACGTTTGGAGATACGGACCTTTAGACTGGGTGGGGTTGAATGTGGATTTGGGCCTGAGTGAGGAATGGCGGACTGGGGGGGAAGAGGAGGGGTGGAGGGTAAATGGGATGAGGTCCTCATCATTATGGTGCTCCATAATGATGAAATCTGAACGAAGAAATTGAAATCAATGTGCTGCTGTAGCCCATCTCCCCAAGCATTAACCCTTGTACTAACATGACCATTTTTTGCCCAGGTTCTTCCCTCCGCCTTCCAGAGATCTCTGTGAACCCTCCTACATATGCTTCCCTACACCAAGCCTACTCCAAAGTAAGTACCGTATATAAGTCACCCCATTCATACAGTTTCTTTGCCACCATCCCATTTTCAGCACGACTCTCTTTTGTATATGCCCCGCACGGTAACCGCCCGCGCACTGGCACAACGATTCCCATCGGTGTGCTTGTGCGTGTGTGGTTGGACTTTTAATTCTGTATCTGTATGCAAAATGCGCCACGTACATGCTTGTGAGTGTGCGTTTCTATATACACATACATGCAAGCCTGTGGGCTGGCATCCCTAACTTCCGACCATGAACCAGAACCTGTCAACATGCGTGCATAGTTATGCATGCTAGCACGCACACACATTTTCCATCCTTCTCCCCCATGTATGCCTCCATGCGTAGGTCCATATACTTCACTAATATCACTTGGATCCCATCCATCTTATCATGTTAAAAAACTCCTGACATTCCCTGACACCCTGTACATACCCATTCACATCATAACAATATTCTTAATCACAGACACCTAGACAAGTGCGCTCCCATCCCACGGGTCACTCTATACACGCACCCGAGTGCACCCAAAAGAACATTTGGCCCCTTCATGCACATTATTCTCCTCTCCATACAGTTTCATTCTGTATGGCTACACCTACATTGTCTTTAATTCAATAACATCCAGTCCCCTTTGCCCCCCCCTCCCCCTCCTCCCCCTTTCCCACACATCCAAACCTCCCCTTCTCCGCCCTCTAGCCTCCTCCCCCCTTCGTTCAACATATTATCACATTGCTGGTTTGTTTTTCCCAATTTTGTCCCTCCCGAGCCACCATACTGCCTACCCCGGACTACTGGCATAAATACCACAACCAATATGGCCCCCGCACGGCCTGAAGAAGGAGCTGAGCTCCGCAACGCGTCGCCGTTTGATCCCCTGGTGTCTCCTGAAGTGACGTTGCACCCATCCGACCGGCGGTCCCACGCTGCATCAACATCAAAGAGGATCGGCACGTCCCCCGCCTCCCACATGAGGTCATCGGCTGCCCTCCCTCATCACAGCGCTCCCGCTTGACCGGACCTTCCACCGAGGATGTGACTACAGAGACTTTCCCCTATTGATTTTAAGATGCCTGCTTTTATCCACCTCTTGTGAGTAGCATTGTAATTTGTGTGTCATTAAAGTACTGCTGTGCTACACTCAGATCGGCGCTGGGCTCTCTCTCTCTCTCCCAATTTGGAGACCCAGAGGTTGAAGGGGGCAGACCCGTCATTCACTACATGTAGGCGTGTGCACACATACTGCTCCACCATGTTGGTGAAATGCTGCCTCCTGCTAAGATGTTCCATATGAGCTGCTGGAGCATTGTTGTGGCGTGCTGACAAAGCTTTTCCACATTTCGGCCATGCTAACCCTGCCTTCTGAGGTGCTGGCAGTGCCCTGGTTGCGTTGGCGACCTCTTCCTCCTCCTCCTCTGCCTTGGCCTTGTGCTTCCACTGTGGCCCCGCTGTCAGGTGGGAATGCCAGCAGCATTGTGTCTACCAGCGTGCGCTTGTACTCGCGCATCTTGCGATCGCGCTCCAGAGAGTGAATTAAGGACGGTACATTGTCCTTGTAACGGGGATCCAGCAGCGTGGCCACCCAGTAATCAGCACAAGTTAGAATGTGGGCAACTAGGCGGTCGTTGTGGAGGCACTGCAGCATGTAATCGCTCATGTGTGCCAGGCTGCCCAGAGGCAACGAAAGGCTGTCCTCTGTGGGAGGTGTATCGTCTGTGTCCTCTGTATCCCCCAGCCACGCACCAGTGATGGCCATGAGCTGGCCTGGCTGCCACCCTGCTGTGAACATGGTTCCATCTATTCCTCCATCTCCTCCTCCTCATCCTCCAGAACTGTGCCCCTGCTGGACAATTGTGTCCCTGGCGTTTGTGGGTGCAGGAACCCACCCTCGGAGCCACTTGCGAATGACTGCCCTGAAAGCCTTGGAAATGTTACCTCTTCATCCTCCTCCCCCTCCTCCTCCTCCTCCTCATCCTGTGCCACATCCTCTTCCATCATCGTTTTTTGAAGGAGGCATAGAAGTGGGATAGTTAAGCTGACAACGGCGTCATCGGCACTGGCCATGTTGGTGGAGTACTCAAAACAGCGCAACAAGGCACAGAGGTCTCGCATGGAGGCCCAGTTATTGGTGGTGAAGTGGTGCTGTTCTGCAGAGCGACTCACGCGTGCGTGCTGCAGCTGAAACTCCACTATGGCCTGCTGCTGCTCGCACAGTCTTTCCAGCATGTGCAAGGTGGAGTTCCACCTTGTGGGCACATCACATATGAGGCGGTGAGCGGGAAGGCCGAAGTTACGCTGCAGCGCTGACAGGCGAGCAGCAGCAGGGTGAGAACGCCGAAAGTGCGCACAGACGGCCCGCACTTTCTGCAGCAGCTCTGTCATATCGGGGTAATTTTTAAGGAACCTCTGCACCACCAAATTCAGCACATGCGCCAGGCAAGGGATGTGCGTCAAACCGGCTAGGCCCAGAGCTGCTATGGGATTTCGCCCGTTATCGCACACCACCAGGCCGGGCTTGAGGCTCGCTGGCAGCAACCACTCATTTGTCTGCTGTTCCATGCTCCTCCACAAATCCTGCGCGGTGTGTGGTTTTTTCCCCCAAACAGGCAAGTTTTAAAACTGCCTGCTGTCGTTTACCCCTGGCTGTGCTGAAGTTGGTGGTGAAGGTGTTACGCTGACCAGATGAGGAGGCGGTAGAGGATGGGGAAGCGAAGTAGGAGGAGTTAGGAACAGGAGGCAAACTGAAGCGCCCTGCAATCCTCGGTGGTGGAAGGACATGCGCCAAATTGCTATCCGCCTCAGGCCCATCCGCCACTGCATTTACCCAGTGTGCCGTTAGGGAGATATAACGCCCCTGACCGTGCTTACTGGTCCACGTATCGGTAGTTAGGTGGACCTTGCCACAGATGGCGTTGCGCAGTGCACACCTGATTTTTCCCCCACTTGGTTGTGCAGGGAAGGGATGGCTTGCCTGGAAAAGTAGTGGCGGCTGGGCACGACGTACTGTGGGACAGCCACCGACATAAGGCTTTTAAAACTGTGCGTCTCCACCAGATGGAATGACAGCATTTCAAATGCCAAGAATTTTGAAATGCTGGCATTCAGGGCCAGGGATCGCTGGTGGGTAGGGGGGTACTTCCTCTTCCTCTGAAGCAGTGGCGTACCTAGAGCATTTGGCACCCGGGGCGGATCCCATATCTGGCACCCCCCCCCCAACTTTAAAATGTAAAAACCCCCACAGAAATTTGTAATGTTTTCAAGAATATTTATTGCACAAATTTCACAGCCCCCCACACAGTGCCCCTTGCCGTCTGCCCACTCCCCCGTCTCACTAATCACAGTTCCTCCTTTTGCACTCTCTGCCTCCCCTGCACAGTCCTACCTTCAGCATAAATAGAGACTGCAGACATGCTACAGGAGATGGTCAGAGACTACAGACTTGATACAGGAGATGGTCAGAGACTACAGACTTGATACAGGAGATGGTCAGAGACTGCAGACATGATACAGGAGATGGTCAGAGACTGCAGACATGATACAGGAGATGGTTAGAAACTGAGGACATGATACAGGAGATGGTCAGAGACTGAGGACATGATACAGAAGATGCTCAGAGACTGCAGACATGATACAGGAGATGGTCAGAGACTGCAGACAGGATACAGGAGTTGGTCAGAGACTGAGGACATGATAGAAGTTAGAAGAGCACTAGGGGGGCCGGAGAGCACAAGCGAAGCAGAGAGCACTGGAGGAGCTGAAGGGCACGGTGGGGGGGGCTGGAGAGAATTAAGAGGGGGTTTGGAAAGCATTGCAGGGTTGGTTGGAAGGCGCAGGGGGTGGAGAGCACTGGGGGGGGCAGGGAAAACCAGGGGGGTGGAGAGCACTGGGGGGACAGGTAGCACTTGGGGGGCGGGCAGGGAAAACCAGGGGGGTGGAGAGCACTGGGGCGGGGACAGGGAGCACTTGGGGGGTGGGCAGGGAAAACCAGGGGGGTGGAGAGCACTGGGGGGGCAGGAGGCACTTGGGGGGTGGGCAGGGAAAACCAGGGGGGTGGAGAGCACTGGGGGGGGACAGGTAGCACTTGGGGGGTGGGCAGAGAAAACCAGGGGGTGGAGAGCACTGTGGGGAGGACAGGTAGCACTTGGGTGGTGGGCAGGGAAAACCAGGGGGTGGAGAGCACTGTGGGGAGGACAGGTAGCACTTGGGGGGTGGGCAGAGAAAACCAGGGGGTGGAGAGCACTGTGGGGAGGACAGGTAGCACTTGGGGGGTGGGCAGGGAAAACCAGGGGGTGGAGAGCACTGTGGGGAGGACAGGTAGCACTTGGGGGGTGGGCAGGGAAAATCAGGGGGTGGAGAGCACTGTGGGGAGGACAGGTAGCACTTGGGGGGTGGGCAGAGAAAACCAGGGGGTGGAGAGCACTGTGGGGAGGACAGGTAGCACTTGGGGGGTGGGCAGAGAAAACCAGGGGGTGGAGAGCACTGTGGGGAGGACAGGTAGCACTTGGGGGGTGGGCAGGGAAAACCAGGGGGTGGAGAGCACTGTGGGGAGGACAGGTAGCACTTGGGGGGTGGGCAGAGAAAACCAGGGGGTGGAGAGCACTGTGGGGAGGACAGGTAGCACTTGGGGGTGGGCAGGGAAAACCAGGGGGTGGAGAACACTGTGGGGAGGACAGGTAGCACTTGGGGGGTGGGCAGGGAAAACCAGGGGGTGGAGAGCACTGTGGGGAGGACAGGTAGCACTTGGGGGGTGGGCAGGGAAAACCAGGGGGTGGAGAGCACTGTGGGGAGGACAGGTAGCACTTGGGGGGTGGGCAGAGAAAACCAGGGGGTGGAGAGCACTGTGGGGAGGATAGGTAGCACTTGGGGGGGTGGGCAGGGAAAACCAGGGGGTGGAGAGCACTGTGGGGAGGACAGGTAGCACTTGGGGGGTGGGCACGGAAAACCAGGGGGTGGAGAGCACTGTGGGGAGGACAGGTAGCACTTGGGGGGTGGGCAGGGAAAACCAGGGGGTGGAGAGCACTGTGGGGAGGACAGGTAGCACTTGGGGGGTGGGCAGGGAAAACCAGGGGGTGGAGAGCACTGGGGGGGCAGGAGGCACTTGGGGGGGTGGGCAGAGAAAACCAGGGGGGTGGAGAGCACTGGGGGGGACAGGTAGCACTTGGGGGGTGGGCAGAGAAAACCAGGGGGTGGAGAGCACTGTGGGGAGGACAGGTAGCACTTGGGGGGTGGGCAGAGAAAACCAGGGGGTGGAGAGCACTGTGGGGAGGACAGGTAGCACTTGGGGGGTGGGCAGAGAAAACCAGGGGGTGGAGAGCACTGTGGGGAGGACAGGTAGCACTTGGGGGGTGGGCAGGGAAAACCAGGGGGTGGAGAGCACTGTGGGGAGGACAGGTAGCACTTGGGGGGTGGGCAGAGAAAACCAGGGGGTGGAGAGCACTGTGGGGAGGACAGGTAGCACTTGGGAGGTGGGCAGGGAAAACCAGGGGGTGGAGAGCACTGTGGGGAGGACAGGTAGCACTTGGGGGGTGGGCAGGGAAAACCAGGGGGTGGAGAGCACTGTGGGGAGGACAGGTAGCACTTGGGAGGTGGGCAGGGAAAACCAGGGGGTGGAGAGCACTGTGGGGAGGACAGGTAGCACTTGGGGGGTGGGCAGAGAAAACCAGGGGGTGGAGAGCACTGTGGGGAGGACAGGTAGCACTTGGGGGGTGGGCAGAGAAAACCAGGGGGTGGAGAGCACTGTGGGGAGGACAGGTAGCACTTGGGGGGTGGGCAGAGAAAACCAGGGGGTGGAGAGCACTGTGGGGAGGACAGGTAGCACTTGGGGGGTGGGCAGGGAAAACCAGGGGGTGGAGAGCACTGTGGGGAGGACAGGTAGCACTTGGGGGTGGGCAGAGAAAACCAGGGGGTGGAGAGCACTGTGGGGAGGACAGGTAGCACTTGGGGGGTGGGCAGGGAAAACCAGGGGGTGGAGAGCACTGTGGGGAGGACAGGTAGCACTTGGGGGTTGGGTAGAGAAAACCAGGGGGTGGAGAGCACTGTGGGGAGGACAGGTAGCACTTGGGGGGTGGGCAGGGAAAACCAGGGGGTGGAGAGCACTGTGGGGAGGACAGGTAGCACTTGGGGGTGGGCAGAGAAAACCAGGGGGTGGAGAGCACTGTGGGGAGGACAGGTAGCACTTGGGGGGTGGGCAGGGAAAACCAGGGGGTGGAGAGCACTGTGGGGAGGACAGGTAACACTTGGGGGGTGGGCAGAGAAAACCAGGGGGTGGAGAGCACTGTGGGGAGGACAGGTAGAACTTGGGGGGTGGGCAGGGAAAACCAGGGGGTGGAGAGCACTGTGGGGAGGACAGGTAGCACTTGGGGGGTGGGCAGGGAAAACCAGGGGGTGGAGAGCACTGTGGGGAGGACAGGTAGTACTTGGGGGGTGGGCAGAGAAAACCAGGGGGTGGAGAGCACTGTGGGGAGGACAGGTAGCACTTGGGTGGTGGGCAGGGAAAACCAGGGGGTGGAGAGCACTGTGGGGAGGACAGGTAGCACTTGGGGGGTGGGCAGAGAAAACCAGGGGGTGGAGAGCACTGTGGGGAGGACAGGTAGCACTTGGGGGGTGGGCAGGGAAAACCAGGGGGTGGAGAGCACTGTGGGGAGGACAGGTAGCACTTGGGGGGTGGGCAGGGAAAACCAGGGGGTGGAGAGCACTGTGGGGAGGACAGGTAGCACTTGGGGGGTGGGCAGAGAAAACCAGGGGGTGGAGAGCACTGTGGGGAGGACAGGTAGCACTTGGGGGGTGGGCAGAGAAAACCAGGGGGTGGAGAGCACTGTGGGGAGGACAGGTAGCACTTGGGGGGTGGGCAGGGAAAACCAGGGGGTGGAGAGCACTGTGGGGAGGACAGGTAGCACTTGGGGGGTGGGCAGAGAAAACCAGGGGGTGGAGAGCACTGTGGGGAGGACAGGTAGCACTTGGGGGGTGGGCAGGGAAAACCAGGGGGTGGAGAGCACTGTGGGGAGGACAGGTAGCACTTGGGGGTGGGCAGGGAAAACCAGGGGGTGGAGAGCACTGTGGGGAGGACAGGTAGCACTTGGGGGGTGGGCAGAGAAAACCAGGGGGTGGAGAGCACTGTGGGGAGGATAGGTAGCACTTGGGGGGGTGGGCAGGGAAAACCAGGGGGTGGAGAGCACTGTGGGGAGGACAGGTAGCACTTGGGGGGTGGGCACGGAAAACCAGGGGGTGGAGAGCACTGTGGGGAGGACAGGTAGCACTTGGGGGGTGGGCAGGGAAAACCAGGGGGTGGAGAGCACTGTGGGGAGGACAGGTAGCACTTGGGGGGTGGGCAGGGAAAACCAGGGGGTGGAGAGCACTGGGGGGGCAGGAGGCACTTGGGGGGGTGGGCAGAGAAAACCAGGGGGGTGGAGAGCACTGGGGGGGACAGGTAGCACTTGGGGGGTGGGCAGAGAAAACCAGGGGGTGGAGAGCACTGTGGGGAGGACAGGTAGCACTTGGGGGGTGGGCAGAGAAAACCAGGGGGTGGAGAGCACTGTGGGGAGGACAGGTAGCACTTGGGGGGTGGGCAGAGAAAACCAGGGGGTGGAGAGCACTGTGGGGAGGACAGGTAGCACTTGGGGGGTGGGCAGGGAAAACCAGGGGGTGGAGAGCACTGTGGGGAGGACAGGTAGCACTTGGGGGGTGGGCAGAGAAAACCAGGGGGTGGAGAGCACTGTGGGGAGGACAGGTAGCACTTGGGAGGTGGGCAGGGAAAACCAGGGGGTGGAGAGCACTGTGGGGAGGACAGGTAGCACTTGGGGGGTGGGCAGGGAAAACCAGGGGGTGGAGAGCACTGTGGGGAGGACAGGTAGCACTTGGGAGGTGGGCAGGGAAAACCAGGGGGTGGAGAGCACTGTGGGGAGGACAGGTAGCACTTGGGGGGTGGGCAGAGAAAACCAGGGGGTGGAGAGCACTGTGGGGAGGACAGGTAGCACTTGGGGGGTGGGCAGAGAAAACCAGGGGGTGGAGAGCACTGTGGGGAGGACAGGTAGCACTTGGGGGGTGGGCAGAGAAAACCAGGGGGTGGAGAGCACTGTGGGGAGGACAGGTAGCACTTGGGGGGTGGGCAGGGAAAACCAGGGGGTGGAGAGCACTGTGGGGAGGACAGGTAGCACTTGGGGGTGGGCAGAGAAAACCAGGGGGTGGAGAGCACTGTGGGGAGGACAGGTAGCACTTGGGGGGTGGGCAGGGAAAACCAGGGGGTGGAGAGCACTGTGGGGAGGACAGGTAGCACTTGGGGGTTGGGCAGAGAAAACCAGGGGGTGGAGAGCACTGTGGGGAGGACAGGTAGCACTTGGGGGGTGGGCAGGGAAAACCAGGGGGTGGAGAGCACTGTGGGGAGGACAGGTAGCACTTGGGGGTGGGCAAAGAAAACCAGGGGGTGGAGAGCACTGTGGGGAGGACAGGTAGCACTTGGGGGGTGGGCAGGGAAAACCAAGGGGTGGAGAGCACTGTGGGGAGGACAGGTAGCACTTGGGGGTTGGGCAGAGAAAACCAGGGGGTGGAGAGCACTGTGGGGAGGACAGGTAGCACTTGGGGGGTGGGCAGGGAAAACCAGGGGGTGGAGAGCACTGTGGGGAGGACAGGTAGCACTTGGGGGTGGGCAGAGAAAACCAGGGGGTGGAGAGCACTGTGGGGAGGACAGGTAGCACTTGGGGGGTGGGCAGGGAAAACCAGGGGGTGGAGAGCACTGTGGGGAGGACAGGTAGCACTTGGGGGGTGGGCAGAGAAAACCAGGGGGTGGAGAGCACTGTGGGGAGGACAGGTAGAACTTGGGGGGTGGGCAGGGAAAACCAGGGGGTGGAGAGCACTGTGGGGAGGACAGGTAGCACTTGGGGGGTGGGCAGGGAAAACCAGGGGGTGGAGAGCACTGTGGGGAGGACAGGTAGCACTTGGGGGGTGGGCAGAGAAAACCAGGGGGTGGAGAGCACTGTGGGAAGGAAAGGTAGCACTTGGGGGGTGGGCAGGGAAAACCAGGGGGTGGAGAGCACTGTGGGGAGGATAGGTAGCACTTGGGGGTGGGCAGAGAAAACCAGGGGGTGGAGAGCACTGTGGGGAGGACAGGTAGCACTTGGGGGGTGGGCAGAGAAAACCAGGGGGTGGAGAGCACTGTGGGGAGGACAGGTAGCACTTGGGGGGTGGGCAGGGAAAACCAGGGGGTGGAGAGCACTGTGGGGAGGACAGGTAGCACTTGGGGGGTGGGCAGAGAAAACCAGGGGGTGGAGAGCACTGTGGGGAGGACAGGTAGCACTTGGGGGGTGGGCAGGGAAAACCAGGGGGTGGAGAGCACTGTGGTGAGGACAGGTAGCACTTGGGGGGTGGGCAGAGAAAACCAGGGGGTGGAGAGCACTGTGGGGAGGACAGGTAGCACTTGGGGGGTGGGCAGGGAAAACCAGGGGGTGGAGAGCACTGTGGGGAGGACAGGTAGCACTTGGGGGGTGGGCAGAGAAAACCAGGGGGTGGAGAGCACTGTGGGGAGGACAGGTAGCACTTGGGGGGTGGGCAGAGAAAACCAGGGGGGTGGAGAGCACTGAAGGGGACAGGGAGCTAGGGAAAGATGAATTCCTCATATGCAGCTGCCCCATCCCCCTCCTATTCAGCACACACACTTCGGCACTCACCTTCTTCCTGCCTAGGCTGAGACTCCGCCCCTTCGTCCCACCGAGGCCCCGCCCCCTTCTCCCGCCGCGGCCCCGCCCCTTATTCCCGCCGCGGCTCCGCCCCTTATTCCCGCCGCCGTTCCGCCCCCCCTCCCGCAGCGCTGACTGAAGGAGCTGCCTTCACAGCGATACGGAACACGCCGGGCAGGACACCGGCTGACACCCCCCAGTGCGTGGCACCTGGGGCGGGCCGCCCCCGCCCCCCCTTGGTACGCCACTGCTCTGAAGTGTTTGGGAGATGGAAAGCTGAACGCTTCCACGGTTCATTGTGGAGATGGTTGGTGACCCAGGTGGTGGTGTTGCTGACAGATCGTCTGTTTGCGGGGTGGCAGGTGCCGGTATCACTACAGAGGTGGATGGAGAGGCTGAGACTGCAGCAGAAGATGAAGCAGGAGGAGCCAGAGACCTTTGAAGGTTTTGAAGGTGTCTACTCCACTGCAGCTCGTGCTTTGCACTTAGATGCCTGATCATGCAGGTTGTGCTCAGGTTGAGAAGGTTTATGCCTCGCTTCAGGCTCTGATTGCACAGGGTGCAAACCACTCGTGTCCTGTCATCAGCACATCTTCTGAAAAACTTCCACGCTAGAGAACTCCTTTGAGCTGGCTTTGGTGTGCTCGGTCCCTTGCTGCGTTGGGCAGTAGCAGGTGTAGTGTCTAGGGCACAGCCGCTCCGCTTCTGCACCCAGCTCCCTCTTCTGCTGTGCTGGTGGCTCTGTGCGACCACCGCCTCTTCCTCCAAACTACTCAGGTCACCTGCATAACCTTCATTCCATGTGGGGTCGAGGACCTCATCGTCCTCCATATCATCTTCCACCCAGTCTTCACCCCTGCCCTCCTTGTCGGTCTCCACAATTCTGAGTGCCGCAGCAGTTGGCACCTGCGTTTCGTCATCATCAGAGACGTGCTGCGATGGTCCTTCCATGTACTCATCTTGAGAAATAAGTGGTTGGGCATCGCTGCACTCAATCTCTTCCACTTCTGGGGCAGGGCTAGGTGGATGGCCCTGGGAAACCCTGCTGACAGAGTCATCAAAAAGAAGAAGAGACTGCTGCATGACTTGGGGCTCAGACTGCTTGCCTGATTTGCAAGGGGGTGAGGTGAAAGATGGTTGGACATTGGCTGCAGGTGCCAACTCTGACCTTTCTGCAGTAGACTGGGTGGGAGACAATGTGAAGGAACTGGAGGCACTGTCAGCAACCCAATCTACTATCGCCTGTACTTCTTCTGGCCTCATCACTTCTAGAGGCGCATAATGCCCTACCAAATACTGCTGCAGGTTCTGTCGCCTACTCACACTTGAGGAAGGTGTTTCACTTGTGCGTGTAGCTGGCACAGATCGACCACGTCCTCTCCTTGCAACAGGAGCTCTACCAGCAGCACCACGACCCAGGCCACGGCCCCTATTTGACGGTCTCCTCATATTTCTGTCATTTATGATCTTGCCCTAGAAAGGTGTTTATTGAATAGCGGAACAAAACAACAACAGTATCGCACGGGTGTATCTCACAGTCAAATATGCAAACTATGCCTCAATTTAATTTTTTTTACCCCAAAAGGGTGTTTATTAAATAGCGGAATAGAAAAACAGTATACAAATACAACGGGTGTATCTCACAGTCAAATATGCAAAGTATGACGCAAATTTAATTTTTTTCACCCCAAAAGGGTGTATATTGAATAGTGGAATAGAAAAAAAGGATATAAAACAGTGTATCTCACACGTACAAACACAGACTAGGCCCTGATTACAATTTTTTGTACCCTAAAGGGAGGATGAGGAAGAGGAGTAGGAGGAGTTCGGAACAGGAGGCAAACTGAAGCGCCCTGCAATCCTTGGCGGTGGAAGGAGATGCGCCAAACAAATTTAAAAGGTGTATCTCACACTTACCGATACAGACTATGCCGTAATTTAATTTTTTACACTCTAAATGGGTGTATATTGAATAGCGGAATAGGAAAAATTTTATAAAACGGTGTATCTCACACGTACAAACACAGACTAGGCCCTGATTACAATTTTTTGTACCCTAAAGGGAGGATGAGGAAGAGGAGTAGGAGGAGTTCGGAACAGGAGGCAAACTGAAGCGCCCTGCAATCCTCGGCGGTGGAAGGAGATGCACCCCAAAAATTGGAAAGGTGTATCTCACACGTACCGATACAGACTATCCCGCAATTTAATTCTTTTTACCCCAAGGGTGTAGATTGAATAGCGGAATAGAAAATATGATATCAAAAGGTGTATCTATCTCACACTTACAGACCCAGACTAGGCCCTGATTACTATTTTTTGTACCCCAAAGGCAGGATGAGGAGTAGGAGGAGTTCGGAACAGGCAGGAGGCAAACTGAAGCACCCTGCAATCCTCGGCGGTATGAGATGCGCCCCAAAAATTTGAAAGGTGTATCTCACACGTACCGATACAGACTATCCCGCAATTTAATTCTTTTTACCCCAAAGGGTGTAGATTGAATAGCGGAATAGAAAATATGATATAACATTGGTGATTTTTCAATAGCACATGTGAACACAGCAGTGTCTTATATCAGTCAGCTCTGCTGCAGGCTATGAAGGGAAAAAAAAAAGAAAATTCCCCTTTAAGTTTGTAATTTTTAAATAGATTAGTACAGACTATGCCACAATTTAATTTTTTTAACCCAAAAGGGTGTATATTGAATAGTGGAATAGAAAAAAGTGTATAAATTTTAAAATCACTCAATAATAGCACATGTGAACACAGCAGTGTCTTATCACAGTCAGCACTGAAGCAAAAACACTGCACACAACTGACTGATAAAAAAGATTTTTTTCTCCCTCCTCCTCAGCGGGCAAAAATGTTGTGTTAACTGCACCACCCCACACACAGCAAAATCGATGTAGAACACTGACCCTGCCTATTCTCCAGCCTCGCCCTAAAATGATCGATAAGATCGTTCACTGGCACTGCAAATCCCCCCACACAGCAAAATCGATGTAGAACACTGACCCTGCCTATTCTCCAGCCTCGCCCTAAAATGCCCTAATAACTCGCCCTGCCTGCACTCCGACCTGACCCTGCATTCTTTTCGGACACAATATAATTTTTCACTGTCTGTCCCTAATCAGCAGCCAGCACGTATGTGTGCTCTCTCCCTAAACTACAGCAGAATGAAGCAGCGCGCTGGGGCTCGAACTTATAAAGACATGGTCACATGCTTCAGATGGCCAATCACAGCTACTAATACATTATTAGGCATGGCTGGGATGGCTTAAGGTACACAATTTAAACGCTTGTTGATTGGCTGTTGAAAGTCCGCCATTAAAAGCGCGCCATTACATACAAACCCGGAAATAAAATGACCGAACACGGATTTTAAACCCGAACATACAGTAAAGTTTTCGGGTCCGTGTTCGGGTAACAAAAATCCAATTATTCGGTACGAACACGAATAATACAGTCCGTGTTCGCTCAACACTAATTCTAAGCCTTAAGATAAAAAGCCTTCTGTGTGCAGCAGTCTCCCCAGCACCCTAATACTTTCCTGTGCCCTCTCTCTCTCCAACGATGTCCATGAATCCCTCGACTGTCTTTGGACTCTCCCTCCTAATTCTTCCAAATGATTACAACATTTGATAATATTTATAGAGGAAGGATATGTCAGAATTTCATGGAAGGGAAAAAATGATATTTCATCATAGTTTTCTCATTTTATACTATGGAGAATTGAAAGACTAGCTTTACGTGAACTGGTGAACTGCTCTCTTAGTTAATGATACACTGTCTAAGAATGACTGTTTGTTGAGATGAAGAGCCACTATTGACTCCCAGTAAATACGCCTGGATGACAAGGAAACCTCAAATAAGCTGAAAGATTGTCAATCAAAGTAGACATAGTTTCATCTCATATAAACAGGATGAAAGTTCAATAAAACTATACCTCTGGGTTTACGAGAATTTCAGAGATCACAAACATGAAACTGTAGACAGGACAAAGTTTATTTACCCACGTGAAGGAAATTCCATATTATTGGACAGTTTAAACAATGACCATTTATCTCTATTCACCAAATGAAGGACAGTGGGAAAAAGTCTTCTCTACCCTCCAATGTGAGGTGAAAAGAATAAAAAAAAAAAATTATTTGCGACATCAAGAAAATCAATACAACTGCTAAATCGACAAAGATGTGGATATTTTACATATTATGTAACATATACACTGCTCTAAAAAAATTAAAGGAACACTTTTTTAATACGAGTATAGCATCAAGTCAATTAAACTCCTGGGATATTGATCTGGTTAGGTAAGTAGCAGAGGGGGTTGTTAATCAGCTTCAGCTGCTTTGGTGTTAATGAAATTAACAACAGGTGAACTAGATGGGCAACAATGAGACAACCTACAAAACAGGAATGGTTTTACAGGTGAAGACCACTGTCATTTTTTTCCTACTCATCTTTTCTGACTGTTTTTCACTAGTTTTGCTTTTGGCTAGGGTCAGTGTCACTACTGGTAGTATAAGGTGATACCTGGACCTTATAGAGTTTGCACAGGCAGTCCAACTTCCCCAGGATCAATACGTACTATTGCTAATAGGTTTGCTGTGTCTCCCAATATCAAGAGCATGGAGGAGATTCCAGGACTCTAGGAAAGTTGGATAGAGCTGTAGAAGGTCCTTAACCAATCAACAGGTCCAATATATGCTCCTTTGTGCAAGGAGGAACAGGGTGAGCACTGCTTACAAAATTACCTCCAGCAGGCCACTGGTGTGAATGTCTCTGACCAAACAATCAGAAACAGACTTCATGAGGGTGTCCTGAGGGCCTGTCGTCCTCTTGTGGGCCCTGTGCTCACTGCCTGGCACCGTGGAGCTTGATTGGCATTTGACATTGAACACCAGAATTGGCAGGTCCACCACTGATGCCCTTTGCTTTTCACAGATGAGAGCTGGTTAACCATGTGCACATGTGACAGACGTGAAAGGGTCTGGAGAAGCCGTGGAGAATGTTATGCTGCCTGTAATATTGTTCAGCATGACAAATTTAGTGGTGGGTTAGTGATGGTCTGGGGAGGCATATTCATGGAGTGACGCACAGACCACTATAGGCTAGACAATAGCATCCTGACTGCCATTAGGTATTGGGATGAAATCCTTGGAACCATTGTCAGACCCTATGCTAGTGCAGTGGGTCCTGTGTTCCTCCTGGTGCATGACAATGGCCGGCCTCACGTGGTAAGAGTATGTAGCCAGTTCCTGGAGGATGAAGGAATTAATACTATGCTCCCTGACCTAAATCCAATAGAACACCTCTAGGACATTATGTTTCGGTCCATCCGACACCGCCAAGTTGCACCTCAGTCTGTTCAGGAGCTCAGTAATGCTCTGGTCAAGATCTGGGAGTAAATACCCCAGGACACCATCCATCATCTCATTAGGAGTAGGCCAACATTGTCAGGCATGCATACAAGCACTTGGGGGCCATACAAACTACTGAGTACCATTTTGAGTTGCTACAATTAAATTTCTTTAAAATGGAGTAGCCTCCTGCATCATTTTTTCACTTTGATTTTCAGGGTGTCTTTGAATGTAGGTTGATCATTTTAATTTCCATCAAATGATGTTGCATTCTTTCTTTCTCATTTACCCAGTCCAGATCAGTTTAGATATCCAGCATGATATGTTTCCGAATTGAGATCTGATGTGTTTTCAAAGTGTTTCTTTAATTTTTTTTTTAGCAGTGTATATTGATACACACAGAACTCAGTTATAAATATTAGTTTATTTATATATGAGTGCAACCTCTGCAGTTCATTATATGAAAACTGAACTATTGACATCATTGCAGTTTATTTAAGTGTTGATGGAAATGTACCAAAAGGAACCTCAGTGTTTCCGTAGACATAATTATATGAAAAGATATGAAAAGATATGATTATGACCCAAAATTTCATATAATCTAAAACGAGTTCAATCACAATATTATTGTATGCTTGTTTATTGGTAATCCCATTATATACTTAGTGTATTGGATTTTTATTGTTATTATTAGAAATATTGTATGTGTATAAGTAGTTTAAGTATGCATAGATATGTATATTTCTACATATCTATAGTTATTTTCTTTGTTCTAGGTGTATAAGTAATATTAATCAATATATCTGAAATTACACCTCTTTATAGTTCAGGTGTTATATTTAAAATATCGCTGCACCAGAAAATATAATGCTGACACATTTGCCAGTTATCAGATCTCCTAACCATTCTATATATTTCAGATAATATCAAATGGTCACAGTTTTTATAATGAGAAATTAATTCATCCTAAAACAGATAATTTTATGAGATTCATTTAGAATAGGCACTCCTTGTCCTAGAATAACACCTAGTGGCCAAAGATGGTAATGCTTGAGTAAACATGAGTTGATTATTTAAAGAACCAATAAATCAGGAATAATGTAACACCTTCCAGGCCACCCCTGGCGTGTTTTATAATTTTATTGTTGTCACAGTATATATATATATATATATATATAATTTATTGATATAGACAATTTTGGATGTTTTATGCAAAAATCTAGTGTCTGTGTCCACCTATTAATCAAATATTTATAGTGCATATTTGACTTATTGAATAAATATTAATTTATTGTCACTAGTCCAGTCCATATTCACATGGACCTGCTGTGTTATTTCAAAGAATTCTATATTGGCTGAAAATTACTCAAATTAATTAATCGTTCAGGCATTCCCCTAACAATACCTACAAGGATGAAATCCCAAAGCCTCACACCAAGTTAAAATATTTTTCCAGATTGTATTGGGAATTTTCCTGGAAGTTGCCTTCCTAGCCTTAGGCAGGGTAGGGATAACCAAATTTGATACACTCCTCTCCATTAGGACACTGATTTTAATAGCCATGCCTTCAAAGCCAGTAAATGTAAAGCAGGATGGAAAACTGGACCTAGCAACAGCAGGTTGGGTTGGACTGGGGTGTCGAGGGATTGACTGATGACATACCACGATAAAATACCAAGTCCTTCTGGGCAAAGCTGTGGTGATCAGAATCACTGGAATCCCTTCTATCACTATCCATGGGGTATTGTTAAGTAAACCTCTTTGAAGGAACGAACACCTTATCAGGGTGAGACTTGCTTACAAAATATCTTTTAAGTGAGGATGTATAGGGAAAGACTGTGGATCTTGTGGCGCATGCCATGATGTAAATCCTGTCAACTTTGAGCTAGAAAATACACAAAGGCCCTTTGGGTCTGAGAAAAACTCTTACCCTGAAATTCTCCACGAATAGAAACTTCAGACAAAGACTCTCCTGAGTCCTCTTCCACTGGAATATAATAGTTCCCCTCAACTTCCTCTTCCTGTGGTACTTCACCTGTTAAGATGGGGGGGGGGAGGGGGCAGGAGCACTTCCGTTTACGACCAAAATGGTCCAAACCAGCAAGTATTCCAGAAAGTTGTTGCCAGGGCTGGCCCAAGACATTGTGCTGCCTGGGTCCAAAAATATAATGCTGCCCCCCCCCCCCCAAAAAAAAAAAACACGCCCACCAAAAGGCCTCCACATGCATTATTTGATGATTAATTGATAATTAAATGATAATTAAAACTAAAATCTCATTATTCAAGAAGTCAGATTTACATGCAACAGGCTACAGTAGTATAGGGGCAAGCTAGGGTAGTATACGGACAGGCTACAGTAGTATATAGGCAGGCTAGGGTAGAATATAGGCAGACTAGGGTGGTATACAGACAGGCTAGGTCAGTATATGGACAGGCTAGGGCGGTATACAGACAGGCTAGGGCAGTATATTACAGTGGGATCATTGGCAGTGCTGGGGAGGGATGGGGAAGGGACTTCTTTTCCATGTTGCTCATGAGTAGGGCAGCCCATTGAAATGTATGGGCTGCCCTACATGTGATGCATATAAAACAACTTCTGCGCTCATGTGCTCATAAAATTGCACTACCATGTAAATAACTGTATTGTATTGAGTGTTTAGTTAATGTGGGGAATTTAGACTTTGATAAAACAGAGTTTGGATAACAGAGGGTTAAATGGAATGGTCATAAAGTTTGTTCACATTATCTGGACATACACAGAGTGTGTGTGTGTAGGGAGGGGGGTGTTAATATAGTGATATGTGGCAGCTCCGGAGATGTCTGTTAGTTGTGAACAAAGCTCCAGACTCGGCCGACTCCCCCACACACACTCCCCTGCTCTTCCGATCCTCCATATTAGCTGAATCAGTCTCATCTCCCTGCAAACAAATCCTCCTGATTAGTCCTGATGTAACACTGCCAGCTTACCTATCCAAATTGACTTTTCTTAGACTTCTAGGGCAGATAGAAAAAAAAGAGTTTTGGAGCTGTAGCGGGACAGTCACTGCTGTGGGCAATTATGTAACGTGCATTAGATGATTAGGGTATGCATGCCTGTGAGTTGTCTACGGCTCTGTGGTGTCTGGCACTAGCAATAGCGACACCTATGCCGAGATCAGGAGATGGGATCTCCTCCAGCCTTTCCCATTTCAGTCCCCACGAGTCAGCAAACCTTTTAGTCTCCACCCCCCAGCCATTTCATGAATTGAATGGGCGGCCGCAAAGAGGCTGATTGGGCGGCTGCAGGCTTCAGAGACAGCCCAGCTGCTGGAGCTGCTTTGTGCCCCCCCCCCCACTGGGATGCACCATCTGCCCACCTGGATGGGGGAAGACGCAGAGCTTCCCTTTCCTTTTGGTGTCCCTAACCGCACAGCCAGACAATAAAAAGGGGGCACCTTTGGTGTGATGTGTACTGATAACAGCGGCTCTGCACACAACTGCTAGAAAGAAATGTGGTCGGCAATTTGCCGCCCCTTTAAACTGCCGCTTGGGACCAACGGACCCAGTAGGACCCATGGTAGGGCCTGGCCCTGGTTGTTGCTGTGCCCCAAATGAAAACTCCTCCTTTGTCAAAAATTAATTGGAGGATGGTGCACCTAAATTAGTGTATATACCTGACAATAGAAGGTAATCAGAGCCACCAGAGACAAACTGACCCCCAAGGGATTTGTGGCATGGGTGAAATATGCACAGGTTCCCCCCTATCTACTGGAGGTTGGGACCCTGCACCCCCTTTTCCCCTCTTCTCTGCCACCACTAAGGCATGTCAATGAACATCAACCCCTTGCTAAAACAATGGCAGTCTGTGTCAGATGAGAGGCACCGAGTCAATAAGACCTCCACTGTACTGGTGCCCTGGGAGAAAAAGTCTCTGTACTCTGTTAGTGTCCCACCACCCATGCAGTACAGCAGCAAAAAAATCCCCATATCAAGTGGCCTTAATTTTGAGATAGGCCATGGATACCAACATATGATTAATCCAGAGCATTCACCATTCCTGCTGCAGGACTCTCCTTAAGGGGGCCCAATCTTCACCCATCACTGCAGGCTTCACCACAAGGGCCTTCAAGGGCTCAATTCCCTTGCAGGGGGACCACTGTCATGGACCTGTATAGAACCCTACCAGTCCACAAGGCAATATATCATTGTATGAATGTATCATTGTCCTGTTAAGCAAGGTCCAGTGCAAACATGCGAAATTACGGGCTGTCCCTGCATGTCCATAGCGGGGTCCAGGTACTATTCCAATGAGCATGGAAAAAGCCATATGACATGGATACAGATAATGCCAGTCTCCTGCACAGATACGACCCTCACCTTAGATACTAACATCATGACCATCGCCTTAGACATTGGGAGGGGTCTTTGGTTTTTTTTTGCCAGTGTCCAGTTCCTCGAAGTTGCCAGCATAACCCTATCTTTATAAATGTAAAGATGCTCTGTAACCAAGGATGTCCATAAGAGAAACAATTCTGGCTCCTGCTGTAAACAAAAAAAAAAAACAACCCCACATGTTAAAAATGTACATAGGTGCAATGCAATGTGTATAAAGGATGTCAATCCACATCAACTCAGTTACATTTAGCATGCATCAAGGCTCACTAAACGCAATGTAAGTGGTGTGAATCAAGCCTTACTGTGTCCTTTAGGTGAAAAATATAATTTTAAGAAAAGAGAAATTGCATAATATGCTGGAGAAGAGACACAGAGGACTCCCAAACATACAGGAGATTTTCAGTTTTCCTAGATCTCCTCTGGGGGGCTATTACATACACATACCATATTTGTGGTATAGGAAAAAAACATCATTATGAAGCTCAGGTAAAGCTTAGTTAAAAAGAAGTCCAGCAGAGATTTATTGATTGGATTTAAAAACCTTGTGAAAATTGACACCTGTTACAGAACTACTGTATATTTACAGATTCTACTGTATTTTTAGCCATAGTGACTACTAATCCTTGCCATGCTTTAACAAAAGGCTCATTCAATAAAGAAATGAAGAACATGCACAGTGTATGATCCCACTGCAACTTATTAGAAGTACAGAAATAATTTTTCAGTGATCTGAGTCCAGTAATCTGAAATGTGGTAGGTTGTTATATACTTTCGGTAACCATAAAAATCTATTCATAGAGTGAACATTTTCAGTATCATTAATGGTTCTTTAGGAAATGATAGGAATATTAAACTGTAGCTCTCAATTGTAACATTTATTTATTTTTTAATTTATAGTCTGTCTTGTTTAGTATTGAAAAGCCATGTGAGGAAAGGGATATCTAGTGTAGTTAGGGTACTATTTTCCACTATAGTTAGATTTAATAATCTAGTTTCTGTAGGGAATGTTTTAAGTTGTAGGGGACCGTAGTGTAGTGTAGGGTTAACTGACTCTGACTGCTATGGCAGGGTGACAAAACCTTCCATTTCAGGGTGACCGCTATAGAGAAAAGATTGTTTGTCTTAGAACACTTATAGAACCGGATAGTGGCTTCGCCCCTGTCACCCTGCTTTTTGTTGCAGGCGTTTATAGGGCTTTTTTAAGGACATGTTTGGAGTCAGGCATGATATCTGAACTTCTGTGTAAGGGTATATATACACACACACATGTATATATATATACACAACGCCCAGGTGTGTTTTTGCAGCAGGCGTTTTTTTTTGGACATTTTTTGGGGGTCTTTGGAGGCAGGCAAAACATCTGAAATTCTGTATAGGGGTATATATACACACACACACACTTATATGTATTTATACACATACACATATATAGGTGTTATATTAGAGAAGCCATATGGGTGTTAATTATTTCATTAGCGCAAGCATAGGTTTCTGCTACTTTCACACCTATATATGTGTATGTGTATATATACATACATGTGTGTGTGTGTATATACCCCTACACAGAAGTTCTGATGTTATGCCTGCCTCCAAAGACCCCCAAAAAATGCCCAAAAAAACGCCAGCTACTAAACCGGCAAGGTGTGAAAATAGCGGAGCCACTATCCTGTTCTATTGCAATTCTAATACAAACAAACTTTTTTTTCTGGTTCTGGACATGCTACAGAGCTGAAACTTCACAGGTACACCCCCCAGACACTAAATCCAAAGAAATCTCATTTTTTTTTTCAATAATTTTTTTAATAATTGGCTCTCTATCAAAAATGACAATTTTTAAGAACTTTTTTTGTGTGATTAATAGTCCCTGGGGCATGACCCAGAACCCTAGGCACTTTTTAGGGGCATTTATTGGGTTTTAGGGCTTCAAAATGGTGTTTTTTGATTACCGAAGTTCGGGTCCCTTTGATTTCAATGGGGTTCTGAAATCCGGGCCGAACTTTCGGGAAGTTCGGGTGTTCTGGTCGAACCGAACTTTTGAAAAGTTTGATCATCCCTATGCGGGACCTGTTAACTTAAGCGGCTCCTTCGGGGGTAGCGCTACATATGTATAGCTATGTAAAACAATAAAAAATAAGTACCTATATTGTTTAAAATCACCCTGCTCTGCACATGTTCAGTTGTTCTTAATGTTTGGCATTGTGATTGAAATCAGAGCCACTAGATGCCAATCTGCTGACAGCCTAAAGATGTACTGCTATTCAGGTGCTCTGGGCTTCAGCAAAATGTTTCCAGCTAGAAGAAACTAGAGAAATGCTTGAGGGAATTTACAGCGCACTGTGGAATATATGTTCCTTGTTAAAGAACATTATTTTTTGTCAAGGTTTACTTCTTTTTTTTTTTTTTTGTGATAATCATCTGACGTAAGTCAAGGGCAGTAGAGCCTGCATGAATGGGTATTTTCATCCATATGTTACTACTGTATTATGAGATATATAAATATAGCCCTGTGTGTATACAACAACGCCACATATCTGTTGCAGAATTTCTGTGATAACCACAGGGTTCACTGATGTAATCATATACTATTTACACTATCTCATCTCAGGAAACGTATTTTCTTTTCCATCATAAATCACTCTCCTGCTGTTCTAAGAGGCATGCGGAGAAATTCTTAGAAGTTGGAACACATCAATTTATTTATACACATATTGGCAGTCTAGGGGCACAAAAAGTTCAATCTCAGGATATCACACTGTAATATAAATGGATTTAATAGTGTTCTATTTAAAAATTCTGAATGAGGGGGATATCTCTTTCAGATTTACATTGTGAGAAATAGTTTTTCAGAAGTTTTTTTTTTTTTTTCCCTTTAGGGATTTTTCTATAAAGGGCTCCTAAAATTTGATCTGTCATAAACTACCTGCCTGGAGTTTGCATGTTCTCCCTGTTCCTGCGTGGGTTTCCTCTGGGTACTCCGGTTTCCTAACACACTCCAACTACATGCTGGGAGGCTAACTGGATCCTGTCTAAATTGGCCCTCGTATACATATGTATAATAGTGAATTATGGATCTTATATTGTAAGGGAGTAGGTGAGGAAAGGGACTGATGTGAATGTACAATATATGTGTAAAACACAGTGTAAATTGACGGCGCTATATAAGTACCTGTAATAAATACATAAAAATAAATAAATCTTTATACACTGCCTGGCCAAAAAAAAAGTTGCCACCTGGAATTAACTAAGCAACTAACTAAACTTAGCATGCAGTAACTATCCTATTGGATAGTTACTGCATGCGCCCAAAGAATGAGGTCAGCTGACTACCTGATTATACTGAATGACCAGGTTATTCCATCAATGAATTATTTCTTCCCTGATGGCACGGACATATTCCAAGATGACAATGCCAGGATTCATCAGGCTCAAATTGTGAAAGAGTGGTTCAGGGAGCATGAGACATCATTTTCATACATGGATTGGCCACCACAGAGTCCAGAACTTAACCCCATTGAGAATCTTTGGGATGTGCTGGTGAAGGCTTCGGGCAGTGGTCAGACTCTCCCATCATCAATACAAGATCTTGGTGAAAAATGAATGCAACACTGGACAGAAATAAATCTTGTGACATTGCAGAAGCTTATCGAAACAATGCCACAGTGAATGCGTGCCATAATCAAAGCCAACAAAATATTAGAGTGTGTGACCTTTTTTTTTTTTTTTTTTAGGTGGTGACTTTTTTTTTTGGCCAGGCAGTGTCATTTAGATAGAGTTGTATTTTATCCACACAGTACATATGTACTATTGAAATAGTTTTACACCCAAGGTCAATGGAAAAAATATGTGAGCTTCAAGGGGTCATTAACACTATGTGCGGTGACATGCGCTTTGTGCACTTGATAAACACAGGTCACCACTACGACACATAGAAAACAGTTGTTTTCTATGTGCCAGTGTACACCACAATGCTGGTCTAATGGGCCATACACACTATAAGATTTTCTGAAGACTTTTTCCTTTAGACTTACCAAAACCATATAATATGAGGTCAAACTTAAACACTTTCAATTTCTATGCAATCTGGCAGGCACTTGCACTACATAGAAAAGGTAAATCTGAAGGAAATCTAACCACAAAAGTTGGATAGTGTGTATCCAGCTTATGGGGCAGTGCAGTGCAGGAAAAATGCAGTATGTCTTAATTTTTCTACAAAGCACTGAATGTCAAATTCTTGTCACTTCACAGCAATGCAGCACACCATTCTGCTGTGCAGTGATGTGTGAAAAAAAGTCACTATGTGACACTTCAAAAAAAGTAAAAAAAAGAAAAAAGAAAGCAATGCAATGTGCTAAAAAAAAAAAACACTTGGCACCACTCCCTGCCAGAGCCAACAATGACATTAGCCTGCGGGGTAAACGCTATATTTTACAATGCAGGCTATTAGGAGCCTAGCCAAAAAAAGAGCATAGTTGGAGCCAGGTGCTCTACTTAGGGAGTCTTGTTACATAGTTACATAGTTACATAGTAGGTGAGGTTGAATAAAGACAATAGTCCATCTAGTTCAACCTGTGTAGGTATGTGTGGCTGTAATCATCTCCCATACCCCTGAATGTTCTGATCCTTGAGATGTAAGTCTAAGAGTCTTTTGAAAGCCACCATACTACCCGCAGAAACCACCTCTTGTGGTAGAGAATTCCACAATCTTGTTGCCCTAACAGTAAAGAACCCCCCGCGTTGCCTGAGGTTAAAACGCTTCTCCTCTAATCGCATTGTATGCCCTCGAGTCCTCATGCAATCCCTTCGAATGAACAGCTTTTTTTTCTAAGCTGGGATCCCCATTAAGATATTTATAAATTGCTATCATGTCCCCCCTCAGACGTCTCTTCTCCAGGGAGAATAAATCGAGCGATTGTAGACGCTCTTCATAGTCAAGGTCCTCCAATCCCCTAATTAGTTTAGTTGCCCTTCTCTGGACTCTCTCCAGCTCCAACACATCCCTCCTGAGGACTGGCGACCAGAACTGGACGGAATACTCCAGATGCGGTCGGACCAGAGTTTTATAAAGTGGAAGGATTATAGTCTTATCTCTGGAATGCATCCCTTTCTTTATGCATGCTAATATTCTGTTGGCTTTGGAAGCTGCCGCTTGACATTGCATGCTGTTTCCTAATCTATCATCAACCAAGACTCCCAGATCCTTCTCCATTTTTGATTCCCCCAAGGGCTCCCCTCCTAACGTGTATTGTGTTTTTATGTTTTTAGTCCCCAAGTGCAAAACCTTACACTTCTCCACGTTAAACCTCATTTGCCATGTCGTTGCCCACTCTGTTATTTTGTCCAGGTCATTCTGTAGGATATCTGCTTCATGTTGTGAAGTTATTGCCCTGCCCAATTTTGTGTCATCTGCAAAAACTGATATCGAACTACTGATCCCGACCTCAATGTTGTTTATGAATAAATTGAACAAGGTTGGTCCCAAGACTGAGCCTTGGGGGACCCCGCTTACCACCTCAGACCAGTCTGAGTATGCGCTGTTTATTACTACCCTTTGGACACGCCTTTTTAGCCAGTTCCGTATCCAAGAGCAAACCCTGCTATCGATACCTGCAGACCTTATTTTATAAATTAAGCGCTTGTGGGGAACTGTATCAAACGCCTTAGCGAAATCCAAGTACACCACATCCACTGGTCTCCCCCTATCTAGCTCACAGCTCACCTCCTCGTAGAATGTTAGGAGATTGGTTTGACAAGAACGCCCATTTGTAAACCCGTGCTGATTACTGCTGATGATGTTGTTGTCCTTAGCAAACTCTACGATATAGTCCCTTATCATCCCCTCCAGAAGTTTACATACTACTGATGTCAAACTGACCGGCCTATAATTTCCCGGGATATGCCTCTGGCCCTTTTTGAATATTGGAATCACGCTAGCTTTTTTCCAATCCCCTGGTACATCTCCTGTCCTAATACTGTCAGCAAAGATCAGGAACAGTGGTCTCGATATAACTTTACTGAGTTCCTTGAGTACTCTCGGATGTATGCCATCCGGTCCTGGTGATTTGTTTGTGTTAAGTTTATCCAGCCTTTCCCTGATTTCCCCCTCTGTTAGCCATGGTGGCAAGTCCTGTTTATTACTACTAACCATACAGTCATGGTCAGTGTACCCCTCCTTTTCCTGTGTAAAGACTGACGAGAAAAAAGCATTTAGCACGGTTGCTTTTTCAGTGTCCTCTGTAACCATCCTCCCATCATTGTTAATTATGTGTGCAATATGCTCTGCCTTAGTTTTTTTGCTGTTGATATATTTAAAGAATTTCTTTGGGTTTTTTTTACTATCCTCTGCTATTTGTCTCTCAAAGTTGATTTTAGCCATCTTGATTTCTTGTTTACTTTTCTTATTTGCCTCCTTGTATTGCTCGAAAGCCGATACTGTGCCCTCTGATTTATACTTCTTGAAGGCCAATTTTTTCCTCCTAATAAGTTTTTTGACTCTACAGTTTAGCCAGCCAGGTTTGGCTTTGTCTCTTCTAAATTTATTTCCCATAGGAATGCACTGCAAGATGCCTTTGCCTAATATGTTCCTAAAGCATTCCCATTTTTCCTCTGTGGTCAGGGATCCCAGGGTTTGGTCCCAGTTTACCCTTTCCATCATTGAGTAAAATTTTGGAAAGTTTGCCCTTCTGAAGTTTAGGGTTCTTATGTTCCCCACTTGTCTTGTTATATTGTTATTTACACTAAATGTGATCATCCTGTGATCGCTAGAGCCCAGGTTGTCCTGGACTCCTACCTCCGAGATTATGTCTGGGTCATTAGTGAGCAATAGATCCAGGACTGCATTTTCTCTGGTAGGGGAATCCACCAACTGTGACATGTAATTATCCAGTAAGGTTTAGGCGGGCCTTCTGTGAGTGTGCAGTCCCCTCTTCCCAGTCAATGTCAGGGTAATTGAAGTCCCCCAATACGATGACTGATCCCAATTTTGCCACTTTACCCATTAGTGCTAAAAATTCCAGCTCTACCTCCTCCCCTTGGTTAGGTGGCCTATAGCAAACCCCCACAATTACTTTCCCCTTTTCTCCTTCCCTATGGAGTTCAACCCACACAGATTCTAAATCCATGCTCATCCCATCCGTAATGTCACTCCTTTCTGTCACCTTTATATTGTTCTTGACATAGAGACATACCCCTCCCCCTCTTTTTCCTACCCTGTCCTTCCGGTACACCGAATACCCTTGGATATTGGCCAGCCAGTCATGTGAGGGGTCGAACCAAGTCTCTGTTATTCCCACAAGGTCTATGTCCTCCTCATGTACTAACATTTCCAACTCATCCATTTTATTAGCTAGGCTCCTGGCATTAGCATATACCCCTCTTAGTTTTAAGGAAGTTAAGCGCAATTGGCGGTTATGTTTATTCCTATTTGGTCTGAGGTTCTCCCGCACAGACCTGCCAATTGACATTGTGGACCTACTGTCGCTGCTGACACTACAGCTGCCTTCAGTCCTCTGCTCCCTCCTGACTGACTCTACTTCTGAGCCCTCCCCCCCGTCTCCTAGTTTAAAAGCCCCTCCAACTTGGTGGCCATCTTTCTCCCCAAAAGAGCTGTACCGTCCCCATTAAGGTGCAGCCCATCCTTACTAAAGAGCCGGTAGCCGACTGAGAAGTCAGCCCAGTTCTCCAGGAACCCAAACCCCTCCTTCCTACACCAATTCCTCAGCCACTTGTTAAGTTCCCTAATCTCCTTCTGCCTCTCTTGTGTGGCTCGAGGTACAGGCAGTATTTCAGAGAAAACCACCTTGGAGGTCCTTTTCCTCAATCTATTACCTAAGTCCCTGAAATCGTTCTTAAGGATCCTCCACCTACCTTTAACTTTGTCATTAGTGCCCACGTGCACCATGACCGCTGGGTCATCCCCAGCCCCGCACAACAATCTGTCTGCCAGATCTGCGATGTGCCGAACTCGGGCGCCCGGTAAACAACAAACTGTTCGGTTCACGAGATCTTTTTTACAGATTGCCCTCTCTGTCCTCTTGATAATTGAGTCCCCAACTACCACAACCTTTCTAACCTTTCCTGAGTTACGGCCCCCCTTCTTCCTGGAGCCGTCCCTCCCCTGGCAGCTGGGGGAGGGTGCATGCTCCAGCTCTGCCACCCCTGAGCTGATATCCCCCTCAACCTGCAACTCGACAGATTTGTTAGGGTGTACCAACTCAGGATTGGCCTCCCTGGCTCTCCTCCCTCTACCCTTCCTAACAGTCACCCAGCTCCGTACCTCTGCTGCTTGCGTCTCCTCTGTTCCTCCCTCCTCTATGCTGGCCCCTACCAGCGCCTGATAGGTAATGTCCAAGCTCCTTTCCAGGTTGTTGATGCCACGCAGTGTTGCCACTGTGTTCTGTAGGTCCAGGATCTGGTCTACCAGAGCAACAAGTTGCTCACATCTTGCACAGCAGTATTCGCCCTCGAATGGTTCATCAAGGAACGCATACATGCAGCAAGAAGTGCACTGAGTGGCATCCGCAATCCTGTCGGACATTATTACCCACTACTCTATGGGGATATATTAACGAACTGCTCTTCCTAACCTACACTACCTCTAACTTCCCTGGTACTAAACCTGGGGTACTCACCAGTCGCTAATATACTAACCAGTCGCTAAGATACTCACCAGTCGCAAAGATCCAACAGACGCAAGATACTCACCAGTCGCAAAGATCCAACAGACGCAAAGATACTCACCAGTCGCAAAGATCCAACAGACGCAAAGATACTCACCAGTCGCAACGATACTCACCAGTCGCAACGATACTCACTAACCGCAACGATACTCACCAGTCGCAACGATACTCACCAGTCGCAAAGATCCAACAGACGCAAGATACTCACCAGTCGCAAAGATACTCACCAGTCGCAAGGATACTCACCAGTCGCAAAGATACTCACCAGTCGCAAAGAATCTCACCAGTCGCAAGATACTCACCCGATACACACCAGTTGCAAATATACTCACCAGTCGCAAGATGCTAACCCTCGCAAGATGCTAACCAGTCGAAAAATGCTCACTAGTCGCTAAGATACTCACCAGTCTCTAAAATACTCACGGTCGATCAGTCAAGAGCGCCGTCGGTCTTGTCGGTCGCAGAACAGTCTTGTCGGTCGCAGAACAGTCTTGTCGGTCGCAGAACGGTCTTGTCGGTCGCAGAACGGTCTTGTCGGTCGCAGAACGGTCTTGTCAGTCGCAGAACGGTCTTGTCAGTCGCAGAACGGTCTTGTCAGTCGCAGAACAGTCTTGTCAGTCGCAGAACAGTCTTGTCAGTCGCAGAACAGTCAATCGGTCGCAGAACAGTCTATCGGTCGCAGAACAGTCTATCAGTCGCAGAACAGTCTTGTCAGTCGCAGAACAGTCTTGTCAGTCGCAGAACAGTCTATCGGTCGCAGAACAGTCTTGTCAGTCACAGAACAGTCTTGTCAGTCGCAGAACAGTCTTGTCAGTCGCAGAACAGTCTTCCCATCAACTCAAGAGTAATTTAATTTTTTTTAAAAATCATAGAATTTGTTTGTTTTTTGCCAAAAGAATTCTGGATGTGCAAGATGGCCTAAACAAAAGAGAGTTCAAAGGAAGAAAAGAAAAGGAAGAGGTAAAGGTAAAATTGAGATGAGTAATAATCAAGAATAATTTGCACTACATGATAACGGTATATACTGTACATAAATACATTTATTATTTAGGAATCCATTTAAAATATGCCCCTAACAAAATAGCAGGATGTCTCAGTTTCCAAGATCATAAAAACCTAAACAAAAGCAACACATAACCCAGCAGTGGATCAACACAAATTCCAACTTTAGGGAGACCGGTGTTCCGTGAGAATTACCTACCCGTGAGAAAAACCTACCCCTCGTCACTTCCGGTTCACGGCACTGTATGTAATGCAGCGGTTACATTAAAACAACTGGGCTGCAATACGAATCATCTCCGCTCCTGTCACTGTCACTTCCCTGATCTCGGCAAGTAAATATAAAAGCGGTGGCGGGTGTATGAAAACATAAATCACGGAGCCGCCAGCCGCTTTTATATTTACTTGCCGAGATCAGGGAAGTGACAGTGACAGGAGCGGAGATGATTCGTATTGCAGCCCAGCTGTTTTATTTAACCGCCGCGTGGGTAGGTTTTTTCCACGGTACACCGTGCTATTTCCATACTAGTGCGCATGCGCACTAGTCTGCTCCTCTGTTGTCCCTTTAGGTATCCGGCCCTGTGAGCATGCGCACTGCTGCGCTGCTCAGCTGTTCCTGGCCGGAAGTGACGAGGGTAGGTTTTTCTCACGGGGTAGGTAATTCTCACGTTACACCGGGTCTATGTGAGATACTAAAATAGCGGACGACCTAATCGACGAATCTGTCCCTCAACCACAGTGTCATTAATCAAAAGTAAAATAAAAAATATAAAAATAAGTTAACTGCCCCAAATGCTGCTCACCCTTTTAAGTGTACTCACTTCACTTGAACTTATAACACATCATATGTTGAAAGGAGCACATGAACTGTTGATTTAAAGCAGGCTTTGCTTCTTTAACATTGTTTCATATTTTGGACATTCACCCACTAACTATTTTTGCTATTTATTGGACACTATTGTTACTTGTCTAGCTCTGTTACTGTTTTTTTTTCTTTGATACACATCAATTGATCTTAGTTGTAACTTTGTGTGGACACTACACAGGATTGTATCATTTGGTTACCAGTTGCGCTGCATTATTTATATAGTTTTGCTATGTGAGATACTAATATGTAATAGCAAAACTTAAAATGATAAATACAATGTTCACAATATGAAAAACATTAGAAAAACAGTATGTAATATAAACTTCAATATACCAGTGTTAATATACCGTGTATGAGGTCATAAGAAAAGCACCCCGGTATCCAACTGGCATTTTTTAGCAATGGCACTACTCATATTTCATGACAGGTTTAGTTTAACCACTTCTGGACCAGAAGGATCTACCCCTCTAATGACCAGGCCATTTTTTGTGATATGGCACTGCATTACTTTAACTGACAACTGAGCGGTCATGTGACGCTGTACCCTAATAAAATTGATGTCCTTTTTTCCAACAAAAAGAGCTTTCTTTTGGTGGTGTTTAATCACCTGTGCAATTTTTATTTTTTGCACTATAAATAAAAAAAATAGCGACAATTGTGAAAAAAAAAAAACAATATTTTTTACTTTCTGTTATATAACATTCCCAATATTCCCAGCTGGCAGCTGGAGAGATGGCTGTGTAAGAAAAGAGCTCCAGCGAGACCCAACAGCATCCATCGACATCCAGAGATGCAGGCAAGCATCTAAGGCTCTTTTTAGGTTCCCTGCATTCAGGGGGACAAGATGGGGAAGAGAAACCTGGAAAAAAGGGCCAAGGAAACTCACTGATTTCTACTGCTCAGCGAGTACACCTAGGCCCCAAGATGGTGTCGCAGCCCCTATCAGCAATCCAAAGACATTAGCACAGATATGCAGATGAGCTGGGGGGACTTTACTTCTCACAGGACAGCACCAGGGAGTTTGTGAAACAGATTAATGACTTCCCCACCACAGGGCAACCACTGAGCGATACAGTTATGAGGGACATACTAGTCACCCTTAGGGGCTTCCTACATAGAGACATGATGACCTGCATTACACAGATGAAATCTGATGTTTCTGCCATATTGGACTGGGTCAGTCATATTGAGGATATGATGGAATTTGCTACAGCCCTGCTACAGAACTAGTGGATACAGATAATGGGTCAGGGGAGGATGTACAGGTCATCAAAAACCATACACACATGTTAAATACACTCAAACACACTCAAACGCATACACACATGTTAATCACACTCAAACAAAACAGGCAAAAATTATAATGCACCTATGTACACACCTATTACTCTTTGTACAATATGTATCCCAATATGCCAGAGCTATAGGAAATAATTAGAGCATTCTTTTTAAACTCCAAATCCATTGAGTATGAGTAGTAAAGGTTTCTAAAGCATCTCCTTTTAATAAAATGCCCAATTAGTGTTTGTGTTTAAACCCATATGTATTTGTTGTCCATTAACTTAACACAGGATAATCTTCTACATCTATTTGAAAATTTGGAGATTAGCAGGTGAATTACTTACTTACTCAGCTCCTGCTCTAACTTTTTTTACTATGTGCCATGTTCCATGTTCCTATCTCCCCTCTACACCCTGCCAAGCTGCCATGATCAGCTTCATCTTTGTCTCTACTATTTTCCTTGGTACGCCTATAGTTACCAGTCTCACTTATTTAAGGGTGCAAAGTACCACTAGTAATTCACAAAAAAAATGTATGTAGCACCCTCCTAGGTTTTTGGCTCTGTCTGCCTTTTAGAGGATCAGCAGGTAAATTCTATATTCTCTCTGCTTAACAGGGAGCAGGATCTGTAGGTTAGGTCTGCTCAATGTGCTCAGTGTGTGATTCATGTGGTCTGAGGGAGTGTCACTACTGGTCCAATGGGGAGGCACATTGCACAGTGGAGGAAACCTTACCAATGGACACACAGGCTTTGATACAGCACCAGTGATTGGCACAAGACTGCTATATCGGTGCATTGTGGGGTGTAGTATATAAAGCCATGGGCACATGTGCTCAAGGTCTTTGGCTGGTGAGCAGAGTCCCAGAAGGAGGGTGGTGGCTGCCTCCTCTTCTGTAGCATTTGGTGTATGGTCACAGGCAGTTGGCCTGGTGAGCCAGTGGTGTGGAGCTGAACCCAGAGGTCCAGGAGAGCTGACTAGGAGGAGTTGGGGCACTGGAGAACCTGGAAAACAGTATCATGAGTACAGAGGATCATGCCTATGGGCCTGACCAGGAAGGGGGCCACTCCGGAGTAGAGTAGTCAGTGGACGGGTGTCAGCTGGAGGATAGAAAGGGGGTACTAGGTGTGTGCCCTGAAGATAAGTACAAAAAGGAACATTACCTCAGATTCATCTCGTGACAGGATGAAGCTGTGGCCTTGCCGCATTCTCAGATAGAAGTCCTCAGCATTGTGAATAGTTCAAGTGTTGGAGTATCCCACTCATCCCTTCTTCCATCCCAATATCAAATAAAACAAACAAAAAAAAAACAACAACCCCTAGACTGTTTATTGACTGAGCCAAGAAAGTAAAGTGTTAAGATTCTGAAAGATTCTGCATGCAGTTGCTATGGGTAACCCAGGGGAATCCAAAAGTGTAAAATACCAGCAGCTCCTAAGGGGGCAGTGCTACATGTAAAAAGAAAGAAAACACACACACACACACACAGTGTTTAACAAGGCATTTCAATAAAAGAAAACAACACAAAAGAAGTTAGCATTATGTAAATCCACCATCAGTCATGCCGTCCAGTGATGCAGAACCACGTCAGTCATGATGTGGTGTAGAACTGACCCGTCAATAGAAAAAAAACTGCCGATCACAGGCATATCCAACCCAACGACTGCTCATCAGCGAATGACAGCTCTGGTGGATGACATCGGATTAAGAACAAATGTATGGGGTCTTCCAGGTGACATCATTGACCAATTATAGACATGACCATATTTGGTCAATCATGTCCCAGGGTTTCCAGACGAGCAGTCCTTAAAGCTAGGTTTTTTTTCTCTTTCGGTCGGTTAGCGGGCGTCTTTCATTGTGATTGACGTGGATCTGCATTGTTGAATGACATGACTGATGGTAGATTTAAACTGTGGGACTTTTTTTTATTAGAGTACATTTCAAAAAACATGTGTGTGATTTTTTTTTTTTTTGCAACGAATAGGGGTACTATGTTTTACTTACTCATTCACATGGTTAGGCGACAGTATCTGGGGGCCTACTTATTTTTAAAGGGGGCTTTCGGATTCTGATAAGCTTCTTGCTTGCATACATCCACTACCATTGGGCCAAGGCTGCCGGGAGTAGACCCTTTTCCTCCTCAACACGGTGAAAAGGTGCTTTGTAAGGGTGGTCCCCCTAACAAGATATCCTTCATGTTGAGGACATGTTGCCTGGTATGAGGTGGGGGGGTTCATCCCCCCTCTGCTGCCAGGCTGCATGCTTGGATTAGGGTCTGGTGTGGATTTTTGGGTGGGACCCTACACTTTTTCTTAATTTTTGGAAGGGTTTCTTCCCTAAAACCCATATTAGAATAAGAGTCTGGTAAAGGGGAATCTAAGCTAAGGGAATCTCTGTCTATATACAGAAGTAAAGCAGTTAAAGCATTCAACTACTGGCAATTTAAACTGCATTTTTTGCTGCAGTAAGTTATCTAAACCAGACAGATGTGCCACTTCACAGGCAGGTTCAAGGCATCCTCCAGGTATAGTATTTAAGGAAAATTTTCATTTTTAATGTTTCACTTTAACCGCTTGCCGACCGCCGCAAGTACATATACTGCGGCGGTCAGCCCCGTGCAGGTAAAGTGACGTACCGGTACACCACTCGCCTGTGAGCCAATAGGGGGCGAGCGCGCGCCGCCGGTGGCGCGCTCCCGCTCCCGCCCCCGCCCCCGCTCGTTCACGGACACCTCCGCACGAGTGACCGGGGGACCCGATGTCCGCCGGTCACTCGCGATCGTCAGTTACAAAGGGAGAAAGGCAGGCGGCTAATGTAAACAAAGCCGCCTGTCATTCTCCCCTGTGTAACAGCAGAGATCATAAGATCCTGCTATGTAGGATCGTAGATCTCTGCTGTTACATGAAAAGCCACATCCCAGCACAGTAAGAATCACGCCCCTAGGGACACACTTAACCCCTCCTTCTCCAATAAAGTTAACCCCTTCCCTGCCAGTGTCATTTTTACAGTAACAGTGCATATGTATAGCACTGATTACTGTAGTAATGTCACTGGTACCCCCAATAGTGTCAAAAATGTCAGTCAAGGGTCTGATCTGTCCGCCGCAATGTCGCAGTCCCGCAAAAAACTCGCAGATTGGCGCCATTGCTCGTTAAAAAAAAACAACAAAAATGACAAAAATCTTTCCCTTAGTTAGTAAATGCAATAACTTTTGCGCAAACCAATCAAAATACACTTATTGCGATTTTTTTTACCAAACATATGTAGCAGAAAACAAATTGGCCAAAAATGTTAAAAAAAATTATTTTTACATTTTTTTTTTGGGAATTTCATATAAAAAAATGTGAAAAATATTGTTATTTTTTCCAAAATTGTCACTCTTTTTTTGTTTTTTGTTACCACCAAAAGAAAGCTCTGTTTGTGGGAAAAAAAGATGTCAAATTCGTTTAGGTACAGCGTCGCACGACCGCGCAATAGTCCGTTAAAATCACGCAGTGCCGAATCGCAAAATAGGGCCTGGTCAGGAAGGGGGTAAAATCTTCCGGGGCTTAAGTGGTTAAGCATTATTAAAATCACTGCTCCCTGCCGAATATATTAAAACAAATGTTTGCTTTGGTACATGTTTCTCAGGGCAGTACCCATGCCCCTGTGCCATGTGTTTGACATAACCGTGCCTAATAACTTAGAAAAGGACCAGAACCGATTTTAGGCATTCAGCTCCCATTCACTTCAGTTGGGTCTGGGTTCAGCACTTGAGTTTCTGTTGTGCCTCAACCTGAAGCCGGGTATCCTTGGCTCATCCTTATTCAGGATCAGCATTTTACCTCCTGTTTCTTCTTTCACAGTACATAATCGGATCTGCCAATTTTCCCAGTGCTAAATGATCAGCTCTACAATTACAACACTTTACAGTCTATTATCAGCTTACAATCTAGTTCATTCTGTGATCAATTTAAGTGATCTGTTACCCTTTGCATGTTACTGTTGCATAATTGGCCAGTACTAAATACCAGTGTGATGGAATCACAAAACCAAAAACCATTCATTCCTAAATATTCCTAAATAACTTGTTCAGAAATAGACAATATTTGCAAAATATTACAGGAACTCTGGTGTCCAATTTGATTTTTGCTGTGAATATGATAGGAAACACCAATGTATACTGAACATCACATAAATGTACACTGAAAGACACCGAGGAAATAAATCGAATCTGGCTTTAGTGGAAGTATCAGCTAGTGACATTTAATCAATAAGTTCAAGATGCACAGATTCCTTGGTTCATGAGAGACTGTGATATCTGTGTGATGAGGTCATTTGTTGTAAAGTGATTGCTACTTTAAAAATAAAGAATACCTACATCTCCTGTCACTAGTTTCCACATGTCACAATGTGTGCTAACGGCAGACAGGAGCTATTCCATTTATGACAAACATGTTATTTGGCATTTTAGTCTGCTTTAGCCACTTACCCTACGTTTACACCTGTGCGTTTTGTGGTGCATTTTGTGTTTTGTAGAAGCGCTCTACATGCTTTCCTATGGATGTAGTTCACATCTGTGCATTTTGTGGCGCTGCGTTTTCTGGAAAGGGTCAGGGACATTTTTTAATGCGCTTTGTGCAATTTTTTTCTTTGCTTTTTTTCTGGCTCAATTTGTGGTGCATTTTCAAACGCACATTTTTATGCATTTATGCATGTAGTTTTCATGCATTTTGCATTTCTTTTTGTTTCTTTTCCCTTTAAACACACTGTGTATACTGTAGCTGGTTGCTAAGGAGTGGGCCGCAAAGCTGGCCGCTGTGTCCTTAACAACCAATGAGTCATCAGCTGTCAGCTGGGTTCCCGGCTGACAACTGAATGTAAAAAAAGAATTGCCAGCTAAAAAAAATTTTTTAAAAAAATTGTGTTGCCCCCCATAACAGGCCCTTCTGGTTCTGGTATAAATTTGGAGGGGAAACTCACGCCAACATTTTTTAAAAAATGGCGTGGGTCCCCTCCCCCCCAAAATCCATACCAGACCCCTATCCAAGCATGCAGCCCAGCAAGTCAGGAAAGGGAGGGGACGAGCAAGCACCCCCCTACCCCCAAACCATACTAGGCTGCATGCCCTCAACATGGGCTGGGTGCCTTTGGGCATAGGGCTCTGCCCCCCACACCAAAGTACCCTGTTGCCATGTTGATGGGTGGTGGTTGTGGGGGTCTGCGGGCAGGGACTTATCGGAATCTGGGCCCCCAAATCCTGCCGCCCCCCCCCCTGTAAATAAGTATGGGGTACATTGTACCCCTACACTTTTTGACAATTCCTTTATTAAAAATAAAAAACAATGTCCCATGATGTAGATCCGTTGTCAATCATGCCGCCCGTCTCATCCCCGGACCCGAAAAAAGAAAAAAAAAAGGTCTGCCCATGATGAAAGCTAACCGCTGTTTGCCTGCTCTTTCACCTGACAGTTCTTTGCTTTTTTTCTTGCTTTTTTGGGGTCCAGTGGTGTGGTGGGTGGTGTGATTGATGATGGATCTGCAGTACATCGGGGGACATTGTTTTTTATTTTTAATAAAGGAATTGTCAAAAACTGTATGTGTGTTTTTATTTCTTTTTGACACTTTTTTTGGTAAATGTTTGGTAAAGGGGGCTTCCAGATTCTGATAAGCCCCCTGTAGACAGCCCAGGGGTGTGGGGAAGAGGCCCTTGTCCCCATCAACATGGCAAAGCACTCCCCCATGTAGAGGGCCTGGTATGGTTCAAGGGGGTGACTGTTCACCCATCCCCTTCCTTTCCTGACCTGCCGGGCTGCTCGGATAAGGATCTGGTATGAATTCTGGGGGGACCCCACGCCATCTTTTTTTTTTTTTTTTTCTGGCAATTCTTGATTCACACCTATGCATGTTGCTTTAGAGTGTTTCAGCAGTGTTTTTTGCCGTGCTTTTTGCATTTTTAAACATGCAATTTTACTGCACTTTTTGCCACTATTTTGCCACAATTTGTGTTTTACATTTTTATCTTTCTTTTGTTGTTTTTGTTGTTGGGCAGATTAAAAAACGCAAAATCGCTGCAATATCACAGTAAAGACACACTACATGCCTTTCTGCAGCTTTTCCATTGACATCAATTAAACCAAAAAGCACCGTTTTGCATTTAAAAAAAAGTCCTTGATCCTTTCCAAAAACGCAGAGGCACAAAAATCCATTGATGTGAATGTGTTCCAAAGAAACCAATGTTAAAAAAATGTCCTGCATGTCTGCAAAATAAAAAAGCATGAAAAAACGCATTGGTGTGAATGGAGCCTTACATTCAGCTGTTAGCGGGGAACCCTGCTGGCAGCTGATGACTCTTCAGTTAAGGACAAGGCGCCCAGCTTCCCGACCTGCTCCTTAGCAACCAGCTACTGTATATACAGTGTGTTTAAAGAGAAAAAAGATAAGCAAACCGCATGAAAACTGCATGCAAAAACGCATCAAAAATGCAGGTTTAAAAATGCAAAATGCACCACAAAACAGGCTGGAAAAAAGCGCATTTGTTGGTTGCTTTTTGCTTTATGGGGAAACGTATTACAGTCCATTTAACATGGTTACCTTTGGGACACGTTCACATCTATGTTTTTTTCAGCCACTGTGTTTTTGGAAAGGGTCAGGGACTTTTGTAAACACAAAAAGGTGCTTTTTTTGTTTTTTTTTCTGGTTCCATAGACTTTAGTGGAGACACTGCGGAAAAGCATGTTTAGTGCGTTTTTGCCGTGATTTTACTGCGATTTGCGTTTTTTAATCTGCCCAACAACAAATTAACCAAAAAAAAGCAAAAAAGACAAAAAACGCGACATAATCGCAGAAAATTGTGCGTGCAAAAAAACTCTGCAAAATGCACTGTAGAATGCACCAATCGCAAACTGCATAGATGTGAACCAAGCCTCAGAATTAAAAACACATATACTGTATAAGGTGCACTCCATAACACTTTGCCATCTTAACAATCTTGACAATCTTTATTGTGGGGGCTCAAAATCACAATGAATCCTGCCATGATAGATTCAGTAGAAATGCAGAGAGTCATCAGCACTTCAATATTTTATACTTTTATATATTATATATATAATATTATACAGAGCCCCTTTCTCAAGAAAACCTATGTTTTTAAAGTATATGTGAAGACTCATTCAGAAAAAGGCCCCTTTCACACACGGAGTCCGTCAGGCGGACTCCATTTTTCTCAGCGGGGGATTGATCCGCCGATCCCCCGTTGAGCAGGAGGATGACAGCTCTGTCTCCGCGCTGTGTGCGGAGACACAGCTGTCAGGTCCCCATGCATCTCTATGGGGGGATCGGATGAGAACGGACCGTCTGTCCGTTCTCATCCAATCCGCCAGACGGATGGAAAATAGGGTTTTCATCCGTCCGGTTTTGACGGATCAGATCAGATCGGATGTCAGCTGACATGTCTCCGCTGACATCCGATGCCCCATAGAGATGCATGGGGCATCCGTTCAGATCCGCCTGAAAAACGGACAGGGGGATCTGAACGGACTTCATGTGTGAAAGGGGCCTAAAGGAAAGTATATTCAAAAATGCAAGGTTTTCCCTTTTTTTGTTTATTTGTATGTGCACATTGCTTTTTTCGGGGTATATGAACTTCTGGTTTGCCAGGCATATTAGCATACAGAAATGTGTAGGCACCCCCTCTGGATTTCAAGTTGTGGAAGGTGGTGATTGATGCTAAATAAGCTCATTACCAGCAGGAGGCAGCTTAGGCTGGACGTGTTGGGTGACTGGGCACTGGCTCATCCTATTGCAGTTGGCAATAGAAGTGTGCAGATAATAGCGACTGCATACAACACATATTTTATTACAGAAAGGAAGCTTGCAGATTAAAATTCAGTAGAAGATTCATTACAATTCAATATTTTTATTTTACACTTTGGGTTTTATATATACTTTAATCCACAGCTGATCAAGAGGAAGGCAAAATAAGCCTTATGAAACATGATGATCCAATGAATATAACCAAGAAAGAAATCCTACCAAATCCCCCAGGTAACTACTATACATAACTCCATGGATTCTGTGAATTTATTTTTTACAAATCTTATTATCTGTATATCTCTCTTGGCTGGAATGATAAGGAACATATACCACTGTTTGTATACAGCTAACAGAGAATTTTATAACACAACAAGACCCACTATAATGAAAAATAAAATGGTGAATGTTTTCACATGTAACCTGGACTGTAGCTGATAACTGCTTTGGAACTTCTTTCTTTGTTGCTGCTGTATTATCCATCT